>NW_027513908.1:0-118800 GCF_048772815.1 Callospermophilus lateralis
TGGATGAAGTCTCTTGCCTTCCTCTGTAGGTCCTGACCTCTATCAAGTGAGAATAGATATCATTTGGGTCAAATGAGTTCTTCAAAGCCCTGTAGAGGCTAATGCATAGGTGCTTGGACTTTTCTCATGACTCCAATTACAACACAAAGGAATCTAGACCCAACAGTCAGAAAGCCTCAAATTGGAGAAGCAGAGCAGTATTAAGGGCAGGCCTATTAGATCACTCCTGGTTCACAGGAAGGGTGTCAAAGCCACCCTGTCATTCGGCAAATGAGGGGCAAGGGAGCTTATTTTGGACACTGTCTTGGGATGTGCCTCTCATGAAAACCTCCATCCAGATGTTATGATGAGTATCTTTATGGTAGAAGATGAGGGCCATGTAGGAGTGTTTTGGTTATAATTGTGGTCATTTGTGTGGCAGTTGGAAGAGATGACTGGGTCCACCTGGGCATGAATTCTGCTGTGATTCCCCTTAGAGACTGAGTTCTGGAACTGACCTCCGAGAAGTATTGACATGAATTGTGTTGGGATTTTTTGAGGCCAGGAATGAGAGTTGCCATTGGAACCTGGGATCAAGGCCCAGAGTGGCTTTCCACAGAACACTGGGAATCACAGCCAGGATATTACATGATTTTATTCTGAAAGACTTGGCAGGCATAATTGAGATTCAAAACACACTTGGACCTCGCTTTGTAGACCTCAATGGGCCTGGCTTCATGTGACTTGTTGGCCACTCTTTGGGTAGACTTGCCTGTGAGAGTGCTCCAGAGATTTCCCTGAAATTAGCTTCCTCACCATTTAATGGTTCCTGAATGAATTGAAACCAACATTGCCTCCAAATGCATCTGTGAAAAAATGCTAGATAATTACCATGAAATTTTAGAAATTCCGATGACCAGCTGGCACTGGAGGACCTTTGATGTCCTGTTGATGATCATGAGTATACCAGACAGGGCCTTGATTGACTGGGTTTCATGAAAATGGTGTAGAACAGAGATGCCAGTAAGTTGGGGCCTGGTAAGTAGTGGGCCTAGAGCTGTGTTATGCAAATGTGTGATAAAACATCTGTGGTGGGGCCATGTGGATCTTCCATTGGCTTCCAAATGGCTGTGACTGACATGGTGCAACCATCACACCCATATATGTAAAGGCATATTTTTATATGGAGAGGTTTCAGAGCAATGTTCAGTATCATGTTGCTATTGTCAAGGGGGCAAGCTACTTGAGATAGAACCCTGGTTGGTGCATTCTCCTGGAGACCCTGCCAACCACACCTGACAGAACTCCCTTCAGCACTGTGTCCCATTTGAACTCGTTGTATTTCATGAAGCAAATACCAAACTCCCAGTGCAGCAGCAAGAAACACCACGAAAATTGGAGGATGACCATTGGTTTCACAGTCCACACGGGAAGACCCTTAGCCCTCAGTGGCCAAAGTTTACCTACAAAAAGAGAATTCATCACTGCTGCCTCATTTTTATTTGAAAATAAGTAACCATTTCCTCCAGGTCACATAGATGCAGATCCAGCTTTGATGGTTTCACTACAAATAAAGCTAAAGCTCCTGACAACAACATATATTTCAAGTGCCCAACCTCAGAGGCAGATTCTCAAAAAGTCTTTTGGCCAGCAGAGCTCCATGTTTGTGGAGTGTTTACCCTGTCTCTTACTTTTGGAAACTCCTCTACCACCTCCAAAGATGTGAAATCTGGAGCATTTTCCATTCTAGATATGTATTCACAGATTTTCTAACTCTTCTCCTCTAATTGTGTCTTACTTGGGGCGAAGGTAATGTCAAGGCATTGTTCTGGAGGAGAGTGGGAAGATTTTTCCGAAGCATATATTTGCATACACATTGGATTCAGTGTCCTATTTTCAAATCAAAATACTGAATACCTGACTCTAACCCATACCCTACCAGACTCTGACTACTAATCCTTATATGATGGAGAAAAATAACCCATAAAGAATAGAAATACAAGCAGTTCAGAGTAGGCATGGTGTATAGATGGACTTGCCTTTTGCATGATACAGAGTTGGAGTTATAAATCTAGTCAATTGTTTGTTGAAATAGTTGTCCTAGTATTTTTAAGGTTAACAAATATGTGAATTCCTGTCTCCCTTTCTCTGTATTCTTATATGCACATATAGATTCCTATCTGGTACCACACGTACATTCTTGTGAGGTGGCTGACTTGGCAGATACAAATTGTTAGAAGAGATCACTCCTACTAAACCCTGTTGGAACTGAATATTCAACCTATGGGTGAGCTTGCTAGTTGAACAGCATTATACATAAATCCATGTTCAGTAAAATGAATATTTTTAGATCTGTGGATGGTATATATTTTATAATGAATTTTGATTGACATATATATTGCTACTTTTTTGTCTGTGTGTGTGTTTTATGTATATGTATATATGTGTGTATATATATATATATATATATATAAATATATATATATATATATATATATATATATATATATATATATATATATATACACTCTCCAGATTTTTCAAAATATGAAATATATGTGTCTTATATTCACTCCCTAAATTCATTCATGTTCATGTATGTGGATTTATAATCAACTATTCACAAGATTATTCTCAGAAATTTTCATCCACCTGAAATTTGCCCAATGCTCTCAAATGTCAATCCTATTTGTGACTACATATTTGTTTCTTCCTATGATTATATTTTTAAACTCAACCCTGTTCAAAATGTCTAATCCTATCACTCACTTTATACTCTGCCTGATTTTGTAATGTCTATATTGATATATGCTTTCCTACATATTTTCCCCAGTTCATCATTGTGACTGACTCTTCACCTGTGCTGACATTTACATTCACTCTCTAATCGAAATCCTATTGCTAAGAAACTTTTGTTCCAAATCTTATACTCACCCTTCTTTCTAAACTTACTGACTATCTTCCTAATGCTACAGACTATCCCTTTTTGACTGGATGTTCCCTTCTACATTCAATCATCCAAGTAAACGTGGTGCGAGCTTTAGAGGAGGAGACTACCAACAGGCTATCTCATGCAACTTCAAAGGATTTATTGGGTGTCCAGAATGCTGGGGTTCAGAGCTCACCTGAATAGAGCAGATAGCCCTGAGAATAGCTGAAGTAGAGCTTATATACTTTCCCTGGAGAGAGAAGGGAGGGAATTGTATTGATGGGTCAGGGCGAGTGGGCGGTTTGCATGCAACTGGGAGAGGGAGTACATTCTGCAATTTGGCAGCTGGGGATAGAACATTCTGGGAACAAGTTTTGCAAACATTTCTCAAGATTTCAACAGTGTTCTGTTAAGCATACAGAAAAACAAGATGTGACAAGTACCTATTTTATTAATATTTCATTCCCCACTTCTTCTTCTGGCTAATTTTAATCATAAAAATGATCATTGGAGGGTGTCACATTCAATGTCTGCTAGTGGGGTATTACCATAAGTTTAACTCCTCCAATTTGAGCCTGGAGAAAAGACATTACACGGTTGAGCAAACAGGGTTTTATAGTTAGCAATAATATGAGGATTATTATTGGACCGGCCAGGGTTGATAAAAACGTAGTTAACCAGGGCGACTGTGTGAACCAAGACTCAAGCCACCCTTTTGGGCCCTCTCTCACTTGTTGATGCTCTTCAAGGTGTCTTTTAAATTTACTCATAGATTTTATTACGACTCCAGTATAGTCAGCATAAAAACAACATTCTTCCCTCAATGCAGCACAAAGGCCCCCTTCTCTAATGAAGAGGAGGTCCAACCCTCAACTGTTCTGTAAAACAACTTCAGAGAGAGAGGTTAAAGTTTCATGCAAAGCCCTGAAGGAGGTTTCTAATATCTTACTTTTGCTCTATTGCTGCTTCTAATTGGGTCATCTTTTGTGTCCCATGGACAATGCCACTGGTTCCTCTGCCCACCGGTGCAGCAACTCCTATTCCTAATAGGATGGCTAAAGTGAGGGATATATGTTCCCAGTGGAACCGGTTGTATGCCCCCCCCATTTGATCTTCAAATGAACCTGCGTCATGATAGAGCACTCTCGGAAACATCTGCACCATTACACAATTTATCACATATCTTGATCATTTCATGAAAACATAAACGATGTTTAAGTATATAGAATTATGCTGTTGTAGGCACTGACAAAGCAAGGCACCTAAGATAGCACTCAAGAGAGGGAAACAGTCCTATTTGGTTGCAACCGGATTCAGAGGGCATTGCTTCTATTGTAATCAATTAATCCCCTGAAACTCAAGTTTAGGTAGTTTCAGAAATTTGTACCCAAAATATAAGGGATGGGGCTCAGAAGTTCACAGTCTTCAGAAGTTTAAAAAAGCAGTATTTGTTTCTGTTTTTCCTTCTGTTCTGGGCAAGTTAACTTTTCAAGGACACCTGGGAGGAGGAGAGCTTTTTCTTCCCTTTCTTATTTTCCCCCTGCCAGCTGTTACCATGGAGCCCGGTTGGTAATTTCTTTATCTTAGAAATGTAGCCATCTCTGTGAAGTCCCAGCTGAAGGCCAGAGGACTTGTTCACATATTTTGTGAAAAACTAGTTAGGGGTTGTCTAGCTTTGAAGTACTGAGATTTTTAGCCAGTGGCCAAGTAGAACAGGGCAATACAAAAGAGAATGTTTATCTACATTAAAGTCTTTATTGGGACTGTTTGGCTGAAAGTTCAAAACTCAGCCATGGTGAAGACTTCTGAAGAAGGTCATTTAAGACTTTTCTGTGGGCCTGGTACAGAGGGGGAAAGACGGGGAAGTTGGGGCTGAGAGCACCTCCGAGGATCTGAGAATGAGGGAAAAGAGAGATGTAAAAGAATAATGCGAAAGGGTATTGGGAATTTCCTAGCAGCAAACTTGAGCAGTAGATCAGGTAGAGCAGAGTGAAAGACGGGAGTGAGGATCCCAAAATCCTGTGAGGGACTTTAAATTTTAGTAACCTGTTTTCAGTGATGACAAAGCAACTTTAAAGGCCAATTATATTACATCTTGGATAAGGGTCTCAGGGCTCTCCTCAGCTCGTTTGAGCATTGGGTTAGCTGGTAAGAGGACCTGGTGGGACCCGGTGAGGGCACTGACAGGAGATGAGAGGAATGAGTCGGTGGAGCGGTACCTATGTACCTGCTACCTCAGAGAGGGGGCGATGGTCAGAGAACTTGTGGAGCTTTGGGTTTCTGATCTAGTTATTGGAGGGGAGAAATCAAGTTGCTGAGATGGGAGTGACAGCAGAGGGTCTGGAGCAGAAGGCTGAGGATAATGATCTATTGGAGAAGCATAGTTCAGGATGTGAGTGAAGGAGGGAAAAGGCTTCCACATAGGGGAATTTCCTTTCACTCTTTTGAGCACTTGCAGAAGTCAAAAAGGTCACGCAAAATTTGAGGATCTAGAGACCCCTCTGGGTGCCATAGTTTTTGGTTGTCTAATTGGTAATGTGGCCAATGCTGTGTACTGAATTTGATGAAGAATTGGGGTTCCATCAGGCAGCCCCTGTATGCACACATTCCCATGACATACAGAAAAAGTCGGCTTTTCCCCCACACAGCCGTTACTCTTTGTGGCTTTGATAGTCTGCCAGGCAAACTTAGTAATCTAGACTAGCCAACCTGCATCTGGCTCGCGTGTCCCTACATCCATAATGTTTGTTTCCATTATCTATGGTACAGAAGGGATTTAATGGTATTTTAGTGGGATCCTCTTCATCAGGGATATCACAATAGGAAATACCTATAGCCAGCTAACAAATGTCTGGGTGGAGAGATGGCCACCAGGTCCCTAAGGGGGCTGTATGCGAGATAGACCATACTTCTTTTCCAGTAGGATTTGTGATCAGCCATCACTGCTTAATGGGCTGATGAGGGTTAGGACTACTTGTAGCCAAGGGGAGAGTATATAACCTTATTCACATTGAGAATACACAATTTGAAACTGTTACCAGTCTTTTTCAGTTTCCAGAAAGATTCTGTACAGGGAGCAGGCTTGAGATGAGAGGCATGGATCCAGGAAGTGATTCTGTTTACGTTTACCACTGTAGGTGTTATAATAGCACCTGGTATGGTCCTTTTCAGCGGGGTACCAGGGATGACACCTGATATCATCTTACATAGATGAAATCTCTTACTTGATATGGATGTGGAATCCCCTGGTTCCCAGTTGGGTAGGCAGTGGCCAGCTGTTTTCACAGGTATTACTGAGTTCTTTCACGATCTTTAAGTCTGTCAAGCAAGGGGGTGTGGAAAGGATCTTTAGGTCTTACAGTTGGGCTTAGGTCCCCTACTGGAGGAGGGCCACCATAAAGAATTTCACACGTGGTAAGGTTACTCAAAGAAACAAAGGGATTTTTTCTTGCATGAAACATTGCATAAGGCAGGAGCATAGTCCAATCCTATGCTAGTCTCTAAGCTTAATTTCGTTAAGGTCTCTTTAATGGTTCTATTCATTCTTTCTACTTGTCTTGAACTCTGTGGTCTATAAGCACAATTTAACTTCCAATTAATCCCCAGGTTCCTGGCTAACCCCTGACTTACCTGGGCCATGAACATCGGTCCATTGTCCGATCCTATTACCGGCTTAGCTTCCTCCAATGGTAGAGAGGCTTAGTCAGCAGCAGCGGAATCACTTAGAGTGTGTTGTGTGTTAGGGGACGAGGGCAGGGGATAAGGAGGGGGAGAAGAGTCCAGTAGAGTCAAATCTGTGACTCAGGGAGAACAGAGGGTGGAGGAGGAGGAGGTTGAGAGGGTTTGAGAGATCATGGGGGAAGGAGTAGGAGCAGAGGTAGGGGCAAGGAAAGGCTTCACCCATGGAGGAGGAGATTTGCAGAGGTCCTGCCAAGTTAAGATATATGGCTGTTGATCCGGATGGCTATGTGGCACTGGCTGAAAGACAATACCTCTGACTTTTTAAATTAGTGGGAAGTAGAAAGATCCTTCTAGGGGCCATACGACTCCAAAGATGGGCCATTCTGAGGCACAGAGATTCTGCCAGGTCCAGCGTTTTACTAAAAAAAGAAAGATTCTGAGCCCTTAAGCGGACTTTGGTCCAGTGATCAAGGGTCAGGGACAGAGGCATTGACGTGCTCCGTTCCATAATGAAAGTTCCACAAACAGTAAAAGCAAGGACACACGACACAGATAAGACAAGACCATAAAGACAGGCAATGAACGTCCAACACTGAGACCAGGAATGAGTAGCCGGCAAAACCCAATGGTATGGCAATAACGAATCTAAAAGAAAATATCACTGAATCTAGAAGACTATTGTTCCTTGATTTCCTGAGTCCTCTCCGGGGTCCTCCAGAGAGGTGCCCTTTGTCTCTGTGACACGTCTCTCAGCCACCGTCGGAGAGAGCCCAGGCTCTTCATCGCCAGCAATTTTGCCAAGCCCTAACAAGAAACCTGAAACCGGAAAGAGGCGCCTTACTTGCTCCGAGAGGAGCCCGTTGGGGTCTCTCGTCCGCCACTGCTGGAACTCGGTGGAACCTCAATATGTAAAGGTCAGGCGAGTGTCAGAGGAAGATACTACCAAGAGACTGTCTCATGCAACAGCAAAGGGTTTATTTGTGGTCCAGCATGCTGGAGCTCAGAGCTAAATTAAATAGAGCAGAGACCTCTGAGAACAGCTTAAGCAGAGCTTATATACTTTCCTTGGAGAGGGAAGAGAGGGAAGTTTAGTGATGGGTAAGGGCGAGTGGGCGGTTTGCATGACACCGACTGAGGGAGTACATTCTGCAGTTCGGCTGTTGGGAACAGTACATTCTAGAACAAGATTAGCAAACATTTCTCAAGATTTCAAAAGTGTTTTGTTAAGCATACAGAAAAACAGGAAGTGACAAGTACCTATTTTATTAATTTTATTAACCTTTCACTACCGATTATGCCTTTTTGACTTGATGTTCCTTCTACATTAATTCATGCAACGTACAAGGTGTTATGCCATTGTATATCGATTTATCTGAGACAACTCTGCAGAACATAATTCAACACCACGTATCCCTATCAAGGGCCCAATGCCCTTCTGGGCTTCAAATCAGACTTAGATTTCTTTTTTCATACATATATTTCACGTATATATTCTTCTACACATAGCAAGTTCTCAATACGATCATTCATCCAGCAAAATGATTTCTAACCCAAATCGAGCATGTTTTTAACCATAACCGGACACTGTTCCCTCAATCTAACTTTACAGAAGAGCAGGGAAGGAGTTGATATTACAATACAGAAATGTAGAAAAACTTCCACCTGCTGAGAACCTCAAAGGTCCATGCATAAATGATCCCTGGAGAAGATGTAGGAAGCAATAAAGGACCTGAGAGACCAAAAGTCATCTTCCATGGCAAACAACCCGGTCAGGATAAAAGGTTGTGTCTGAATCAGATTTTTTTTAATGTAGAGATCATGGACCAAACCAGGCCTGTGTGGAGATCTATTCCTGGGTGCCTTTGGTTGATATACCATTCTAACTTGTGAAAATGTCACAGGAAGTAGGGGCAGCCTCAATCTCTTGGGACCCTTGGAAGCAACAGTTAGGACAAAGTGGCTGCCAAGACAGTGCCCTCATTCAGTTCAGGAAGGAAGTGACCTCACCTCACTTTCTTGGTGATGGAACTCTCTGAACGTGGGATCCAGGAAACCAGGCACACAGAGCCAATCCAAGTCCCAGTCCCAGTGGTCTCACTTGTTTGGATTTACCAAGGGCAGGGTCAGTATTTTTTGGTACCTACAGATGTGACGAAGGCCAAATGCCAGGAAAGCTCGGATGCAGGGTTTTTCATGAGAAAGCAGGTAGTTGCTCACCGTTGGCTCCTAAGAAGTTCACAGAGTTCGCCAAGGAGACAAGATCTGAGACAGGAAAGGCCATTTTGGGGGAACATATTATGGCCCACAAGTCAGAGGACACTCTGGATATTCACAGACCTACTTAGGAGAAGGAGGTGCCTTTGTGGGTGTGGTTGTGGGTTTGTGGTTTTGTCTCATTTTCTGAGAATAGGTAGGACAGTCGGTTTGTTTCATTTGAAGTGGACTGTTTCTAGTAAGTCTTTTCACAGGGCGAGTGTTTCTATGTCTGTGTATTCCACTGTTTCCGTGGTTGTAGACATTAGAAAAGAGAATTCATCAACGGATGTGTCGTGTCTAGTAGAAAGCTTCTCAGCATTCATATTGCCCCGTTTGTGAATGGACTGTAGCTTGCCTTATCGATGAGCAACACCTGCTACCTTCCTAAGTTTCTATTTTCGTCCTGAATTCTGGCCAATCTCAAGAATAGGCCCATGGTTTTGTGTCCAAGATATGTACCACCTCCAAGCTCTGTGACATGGCTATGTACTGGATAGCTGTAGGTGATGGCGAGCATCTCAGAAAACTCAGATATCAGTGTGACCAGGAAAGTCTCAGAGGAGAAATCCTGCTTTGGGCCTTTTGCTTACCTATTGTTCTGTTGCCCTGAATGTCAGGAAGGTCTTTGCCTCAGGCCACCCCTTTGTGAAGCCTGAAGAAAACAGTTTTCAAATGGAAATGAATGGGCATACCTGTGGCACTTTCCTTAATTGCTTTGGAAAGGGATGTGTCTGAATCAGGCCCTTGGCCCTGTGTGTGGCTGTGGGTTAGATTCTCAGCACCTGATGGATCTAAAGAAAGTTACCATGTGTGCATCCAAAAGAAAATTCGCCAAAAGAACAATTATTGGGATGAAGTCTCTCGACTTCCTCTGTAAGGTTCCTGACCTCCATCAAGTGAGAATGGGATCCTTTGGGTCAAAAGAGTTCTACAAAACCTGCAGAGGCTAGCCCATTGTGCTTGGGTTTTCTCATGACTAAAATTCACATAAAGAATCTAACCACCACAGACAGTAGTCCTCAAATTGGAGCGGTATTAATGGCAGGCCTATTTGATCACTTTTGGTTCACAGGATATGTGTCCAGGCCACCTTGACTTTAGGCAAATGAGGGACAAAGGAGCTTATTTGGGACACTGTCTTGGTCTGCGCCCCTCATGGAAACCTCCAGCCAGATTATGATGAGTGTCTATATGAAAGAAGATGAGGGCCGTATGGGAGGGTTCTTGTTTTAATTGTGGTAATTTGGGTGGTAGTTGGAAGAGATGACTGGGTCCACCAGGGCTTGAACTCTGGTGTGATTCCCCTTAGAGACTGAGTTCTGGAACTGACCTCAGAGAAGTATTGCCATGAATAGTGTTGGGATTTTAGGAGACCACGCATGAGAATCGCTTTTGGAAACTGAGATCTAGGCCCAGGATGACTTTCCACAAGGCTCAGGGATTCTGAGCCAGGATATCACATGATTTAATTCTTAAAGACTTGGTAGCCATAGTTGAGAGTCCAAACACACATGGACCTCACATTGTATACCTCAATGGGCCTGGATTCATGTGTCCTTTTGGCCACTCTTTGGGAAGGCTTGCCTGTGAGTGTTCTCCAGAGCTTTCATTGAAATGAGCTTTCTCACCATTTAATGCTTCCTGAATTAAATGAAACTCACAGTGCCTCCAACTTCATCCTTGAAAAATGACTAGATTAATACCATGAAATTTTTGAAATCCCCATGACCAGGTGGCACTGGATAACCTTTAGATATCCTGTTGCTGATCATGAGTATAACAAACAGTGCCTTGATTGACTGAGTTTCGGGAAAATGGTGTAGAACAGAAATGCCAGTAAGTTGGAGCCTGCTGGGTAGTGGGTGTAGAGCAGTGGACTGTAGGTGTGTAAATAAATATTTTTGGTAGGACCACCTGGATCTTCCATTGGCTTCCAAAACTTGCGACTGACATGGTGCAGGCAGCAGACCTTTATATGTAAATGCATCTTGTTATATGTAGAGGTTTCAGGGCAATGTTCAGAATCAGGTTGCTATAGTCAAGGGGAAAGCTATGTGGGATAGAAGCCTGGTTCGTACATTCTCTTTCCGACCCTGACCAACCACACATGACAGAACTCCCTACAGCATTGTGTCCCAGTTGAACATATTGTATTTCGTGAAGCAAATACCAAATTCCCAGTGCAGCAGTAAGAAACACCCTGAAAAGTGGAGGATGACCAAATGGCTTCACAGACCACACGGGAAGACACTTAGCTCCCAGTGGCAACAGTTTACCTACAAAGGGAGAATTCAGACCTGCTGCCTCATGTTCATTACAAAATAAAGAACCATGTCCTCCAGGTCACATAGATGCAGACCCAGATTTTTGGTGTCACTATAAACGAAGCTAAATCTCCTGACAATTACATATATTTCTTTTTCTTTTTTTAATTAATTTTCATTGTAGGTTGTTCAAAACATTACATACTTCTTGATGTATCATATTTCACACTTTGATTCAAGTGGGATATTTCACACTTTGATTCAAGTGGTATATGAGCTCCCATTTTTATTCCATATACAGATTGCAGAATCACATCAGTTGCAGAACCATTGATTTACATATTGCCATACATATATTTCTTGTGCCTAACCTCAGAGGAAGTTTCTCAATAAGTCTTTAGGTCAGCACAGCTCCATGTTTCTGGAGTGTTTACCCTCTCCCATACTTTTGTAAACTCTTTTACCACCTCCAGTGTTGTGAACTCCTGAGCATTTTTTATTCCACATATGTATTCACAGGTTTTCTAACTCCTCTCCTCTAATTGTGTCTTACTTTTAGCGATGGTTATGTCAAGGCATTGTTCTGGATAAGAGAGGGAAGATTTTTGTGTATCACATGTTTGCATACACATTAGATTCATTTTCCTATTTTCCATTTGAAATACTGAATCCCTGACACTAACCCATACCCTACTAGACTCTGACTACTAATCCTAATATCATGGAGAAAAAAAAAAACCTAACTTAATAGAAGTACAGTCCTTTCATAGGAAGCATGGTGTATATTTGTATTTGTCTTCTGCTTTATCAAGAGTATGTGTTTTAAATTTAGTAAACTTTTCATTTTAATATTTCTCCATGATTTTTTAAAGTTATCACATATGTAAATTCCTGTCTCCCTTTCTCTGTATCCTATTCAGCACATGTAATTTTTTTATGCATATACAATATCCTACCTGGTATCACACGTACATTCTTGAAAGATCACTGGCTTTGGAATATAAAAATTGTGAGAAGAGATGACTTTCCCTAAATAATGATGGAACTGAAAATTCCACCTATGGGTGAGATTCCTAGTGAAAAACACTATACATAAATCCATGTTCAGTAAAATGAATATTTTTGGATTTGTGAATGAATTATATTTCATGATGAATATCGATTGGCATATATATTGCTAAATATTAATGTGTGTGTGTGTGTGTGTGTGTGTGTGTGTGTGTATTCTCCAGATTTTAAAAAAATATGAAAAATATGTGTCTTATTATACACTCCCTAAATTCATTCATATTCATTTATGTTCATTTAAATTCAAATTTTCACAAGATTATTCTCAGTAATATTCATACACCTGAAATATATTTTGGTTTCCTACTACTGAAAACTAAGTTCAGTGGATGGTGCTTAAAAATCCTAATATTTCTACAGTAACTGACCCAGTTTAACATTAATGCAAGTAGATTGCTATGGGACATGATGTGTAATTTGAAGTTCATTTTTACTCAACACTGGTACATTACTATTTCTTCAGTTTATGGACATCATAGGATGTATTTTTTCATCCACAACTTCACAAATTTTTTTGGCATTTGGTTCACTTTCAATTACTTACTACTTCAGAACACATGTATTCCTCCATGTTTCTTTACTGGTCTTTTCACTAGACTTCTTTCTAAACACATTATTTTCGATTCCATAATCATTTTTGAAGCAAAACTCACTCTTCACGATAAACCATAACCCTAATAATACCATTGCATATATAACTCGTTGGAATGATGGTATATATATCAATATAAGATTTCCAATATATTTTCAGATGCAAATTCAAACCATTATTTAATGTTGGATCCAGTTACATACTTTATTCACAATATGGTCTATTCATGCATCATCTCAATAATCATCAACACAAGGTACACCTATTTGTATCCCCAGTACTAATTTATAAGTTTCCAGAATATTACTCCCCTTTATGGTGCAAGAAATACTCATGTCACCTGATCTACATATACATTTTACAACAGTAGTATTCTGTACACAAAATGCAAAGGTCACACATATGATTGTACCAAAGCCTAAATGGGAAGTGACCATGGATTACTAAAAGCATCTATGTCCAGGGTGCCTACTGCTCTCAAATGTCAATCCTATTGGTTACTACATATTTGTTTCTTCCTAAGATTATATATTTAACCTCAAGCCTTTTGAAAATATCTAATCCTATCACTCACTTTATACGTTTCCTGATTTCCTAATGCCCCTATTGATATCTGCTTTCCTACATATTTTTCCCAGTTCATCATTGTGACTGTCTCTTCACATGTGCTGACATTTACATTCACCCTCTAACTGAAAACCAATTGCTAAAAAACTTTTGGTCCAACTCCGAGACTCACTCTTCTTCCTAAACCTACTTACTATCTTCCTAATCCTACAGACTATCCCTTTTGACTGGATGTTCTCTTCTACTTTCAATCATCCGAGGTATAGGGTCCTATGCCATTGTATATCGATTTATCTGAGACCTCGGTGCAGAACATGATTCAATCTAAGTATACCAATCAAGGGCCCAATGCCTTTCTGGGCTTCAAATCTTTCCTAGATCTCTGTTCTCATACATATATTTCACATTTATATTGTTATAAATATCACAGGTTCCCAATACCATAATTCATCCAGCAGAATGACTCCTAACCCAAATCGAACATGCTATTAACACTAACCATACACTGTTCCCTCAATCTCACTTTACTGAAGAGCAGGGACAGAGTTGGTCTTAAAATCCAGGAAGGTAGGGTATCATCCACCAGCTGAGAACCTCAAAAGTCCCTGCAAATTAATCCCTGAAGAAGGTGTAGGCAGGTATGAAGGATTTGAGAGAGCAAAAGTCATCTTCCATGGCAAACAACCTGGTCAGGTTGAAGGGATGTGTCTGAATTAGCCTCTCTCTTCCTAATGTAGAGAAGATGGACCAAACCATGGCTGTGTGGAGAGCTGTTTCCCGGTGCCTATGGTTGATATACCATTCTAACTTATGAATGAGTCACAGCAAGTAGAGGCAGACTCCATCTTTTGAGAACCTTGGAAGCAACTGTTAAAACAAAGTGGTTTCCAAGGCAGTGACTTCATTCAGTTCTTGAAGGAAGTGACCTCACCTTACATTATTGGTGATGAAAGTTTGTGATCTTGGGATCCAGGAAACTAGGCACACAGAGTCAAACCCACTCCATGTCCCAGTGGGCTCACTTGTTTGGATTTAACAAGACAGAGTCACTCTTTCTTGGTACCTACTGATGTGAGGACAGCCAAATGCCTGGAAACTATGAAGACTGGCCTTTCCAGAGAAAGCAGGTAGTTTCTCACCACGGGCTCCTGACAACTTCACAGAGTTGGCTAAAGAGACTAGATTGAAGACAGGACACGCCATTTTTGGGGAACATAGTATGGCCCACAAGTCAGAGGACACTCCGGATAGACACAGACCTACTTTGGGGAAAGAGGTACCATTTTGGGTGTGAGTGTGAGTTTGTGGTTTTGTCTCATGTTCTGAGAATAGTTAGGAAAGCTGGTTTGTTTGTTTTGGAGTGAACTGTTTCTAGTAAGTCCTTTGACAACGTGAGTGTTTCTGTGTCTATATATCATACTGTGTCCGTGATTGTAGACAGTAGAAAAGAGAATGCATCAATGGATGTGTCCTGTCTACGAGAAAGCTTCCCAGCATTCATCCTGTGCAATTTATGAATGGACTGCAGCTTGCCGTATGGATGGGCAATTCCTGCCATCTTTCTAAATTCCTGTTTTCTTCCTGAATTCTGGACACTCTCCAGAATACGCTCATGATTTTGTGTCCAAGATATGTACCACCTCAATCTCTGTGACATGGCCATGTACTGGATAGCTGATGGGAATGGTGAGTATCTCAGAAAACTCAGATATCAGTATGCCCAAGAAAGTCTCAATGGAGAAACCCTGCTTTGGGCCTTTTGCTTACCTATTCTGTTGCCCTGAATGTCAGGAAGGTCTTTGCCTCAGGCCACACTTTGTGAAGCCTGAAGAAAATAGTTTTCAAATGGAATTGAATGGTCATTACCTGTGCCTCTTCGGTTAATTGCTTTGGAAATGGATGTGTCTGAATCAGCCTCTTGGCCCTATGTGAGGCTGTGGCTTAGATTCACAGTACATGATGGGTCTAAAGAAAAATCCCATGTGTGCATCCAAAACCAAAATGGACAAAAGAACTGTCATGGTGGATAGAGTCTCTCGCCTTCCTCTGTAAGGTTCCTGACCTCCATTAAGTGAGAATAGGGATCATTTGGGTCAAGTGAATTCTTTAAAGCCCTGCAGAGGCTATCCCATAGGTTCGTGGGTTTTCTCATGACTCCAATTCACATCTATGTTTACAGAAGAGCAGGGACAGTGTTGGTCTTACAATACAGGAATGCAGTGGATCTTCCATCTGTTGAGAACCTCAAAGCTCTATGCAGAAATGATTTCTGGAGAAGATGTAGGCAGCTATGTAAGACCTGAGAGAGCAAAAATCATCTTCCATGGCAAACAACCTGGTCAGGATTAAGGGTTGAGTCAGAATGAGCCTATCTCTTCTTAATGTAGAGAAGATGGACCAAACCCGGCCTGTGTGGAGAGCTGTTCCCTTTTGCCTACGGGTGATATACCATTTTAACTTGTGAAAGTGTCACAGGAAGTAGGGGCAGCCCTCATCTCATGGGACCGTTGGGAGCAATTTTTATGACAAAGTGGTTGCCAAGGCAGTGATCTCATTCAGTTCCTGAAGGAAGTGATCTCATCTCACTTCCTTGGTGATGGAACTCTCTGAACTTGGTATACAGAAAGCCAGGCACCCAGAGCCAGTCCCAGTCCTAGTCCCAGTGGTCTCACTTTTTTGGAGTTACAAAGGACAGAGTCAGTCTTTCTTGATACCTACTGATGTGAGGATGGCCAAATGCCAGGAAAGCTCGGAAGAGGGGCTCTTCCTGAGAAAGCAGATAGTGGCTCACTCCTGGCTTCTAACAACTTCACATTGTTGGCCAAGAAGATCAGATCTGAGACAGGGCAGGCCATTTCGGAGGATCATAGTGTGGCCCATCAGTCAGAGCACACTCCGGAGAGTCACAGACCTATTTGGGGGAAGGAGGTGCCATTGCGGGTGTGGGTTTGTGGTTTTGTCTCATGTTCTGAGAATAGGTAGAAAAGGCAATTTATTTGGTTTGGAGTGAACTGTTTCTAGTAAGTCGTTTGACAATGCAAGTGTTTCTATGTCTGTGTATCCCACTGTGTCCGTGCTTGTAGACATTAGAAAAGAGAATGCATCAATGGATGTGTCCTGTCTCATAGAAAGCTTCCCAGCATTCATCCAGCACAATTTATGAATTGACTGTGGCTTGCCTTATTGATGGGCGATACCTGCTACCTTCCTAAGTTGCTGTTTTCTTCCTGAATTATGGCCAATCTCCAGAATAGGCTCATGGTTTTGTGTCCAAGATATGTACTACCTCCAAGCTCTGTGACATGGCCATGTACTGGATAGCTGAATGGAATGGCGAGCATCTCAGAAAACTCAAATATCAGTGTGACCAGTAAAGTCTCAGTGGAGAATCCCTGCTTTGGGCCATTTGCTTACCATTGTTCTGTTGCCCTGAGAGTCAGGAAGGTCTTTGTCTCAGGCCAACCCTTTGTGAATCCTGAAGGAACGATTTTTCAAATGGAAATGAATATGCTTTACCTTTGGCTCTTTCCTTAATTGATTTGGAAAGAGATGTGTGTGAATCAGCCTCTTGGCCCAGTGTGATTCTTTGACTTAGATTCTCAGCACCTGATGGATCTAAAGAAAGATCCCATGGGTGCATAAAATCCAAAATGGCAAAAAGAGCAGTCATTGTTGATGAAGTATTTTGCCTTCCTCTGTAAGGTTCCTGAATTCCATCAAGTGAGAATAGGGATCTTTTGGGTCAAATGAGTTCTTCAAATCTATTCAGAGGCTATCCAATAGGTGCTTGAGTTTTCTCACCTTTCCAATTCACATAAAGAATCTGTACCCGACACTCAGTAGGACTCAAATTGGAGAAGAAGAGCAGTATTAAGGGCAGGCCTATTTGATCACTCCTGGTACACAGGAAGGGTGCACAGGCCACTGGGAATTTAGGCAAATGAGGGGCAACAAAGCTTATTTTGGACACTGTCTTGGGCTACGCTAATGCTATCAAATGTCAATCCTATTGTTGACTTCATATTTGTTTTATCCTAAGCTCACATATTCATCCTCAACCCTGTTGAAAATATCTAATCCCATCACTCACTTTATTCTTTTCCTGATTTCCTAATGTCTCTATTGATATCTGCTTTCCTACATATTTTGCCCTGTGCATCATTGTGACTGACTCTTCACTTGTGTTGACATTTACATTGACTCTCTAACCAAAACCCTATTGCTAAAGAACTTTTGTTCCAAATCCTATACTCACTTTTCTTCCTAAACTTACCGACTATCTTTCTAATCCAACTGACTATAACTTTTTGAATGGATGTTCTCTTCTACATTCAATGATCCAAGTACAGTTCAGGTTTCTATTCAACCGGGTGAGGGAGTAGATTCTGCAGTTTGGCAATTGGGGACAGCACATTCTGGCAACAAGATTAGCAAAGAGTTCTCAAGATTTCAACAGTGTTTTGTTAAGCGTACAGAAAAACAGGAAGTGACAAGTACATATTTTATTAACCTTTCATTCCCCACTTCTTTTTCTGGCTACTTTTAATCATAAAAGTGATCGTTGTGTGGTGTCACATTCTATGTCTGCTAGTGGGGTATTACCATAATTTTAATTTGTCCAATTTGAGCTTGGAGAAAAGAAATTACATGATTGAGGAAACAGGGTTTTATAGTTAGTAATACTATGAGGATTATTATTGGACCGGCCAGGGTTGATAAAAACGTAATTAACCAGGGGGACTGTGTAAAAAAAGACTCAAACTACCCTTTTTGTGCCTCTCTCTCTCGTTGTTGCTCTTCAAGGCATCTTTTTAATTTACTCATAGATTTTTTTACAACTCCAGTATTGTCGACATAAAAACAACATTCTTCCCTCAATGAAGCACAAAGGCCCCCTTCTGTCATGAAAAGGAGGTCCAACCCTCGCCTTTTCTGTAAAACAACTTCAGAGAGAGAGGTTAAAGATTCCTGCAAAGCTGTGATGGAGGTTTCTAAAATCTTTAAGTTTTGATCTATTGCTGCTTCTAATTGGGTCACTTGTTGTGTCCCATGGACCAGAGCAGTGGTTCTTGTGCCCAACCCTGCAGCAACTCCTATTCGTAATAGAATGGCTAAGGTGAGGGACATATGTTCCCAGCGGAACCGGGTTGTATGTCCCCCTCTTTGATCTTCAAATGAACCTGCGTCATGATAGAGCACTCTGGGAAACATCTGCACCATTTCACAATTAATCACATCTGTTGACCATTTCATGAAAACATAAACAATGTTTAAGTATATAGAATTATACTGTTGTAGGGACGGACAAGGCAAGGCACCTAAGATAGCACCAAAGACACGGAAACAGTCTTTTTTGGTTTCAACCAGATTCAGAGGGCATCGCTTCTGTTGTAATCAATTAATCCCCTGAAACCCAAGTTACGTAGTTTCAGAATTTTGTACCCAACACGTAAGGGAAGGGGCTCAGAAGTTCACAGTCTGCAGAAGTTCACAAAAAGCAGTTTTTGTTTCTGTTTTTTCCTCAGTTTGGGCAAGTTAACTTTTCAAGGACACCTGGGTGGGGGTGTCTTCCCTTTCTTTTTTTCCCCCTTCCAGCTGTTTCCATACAGCCCAGTTTGTAACTTCTTTATCTTAGAAATGTAGCCATCTCTGTGAAGCCCCAGCTCAAGGCCAGAGGCCTTTTTTTCAAATATTTTGTGAAAAACTAGTAAGGGTGTTTCTAGATGAGGAGTGCTGAATTTTTTAGCCAGTTGCCAAGGAGACCAGGGCAACACAAAAATAGGAAGTTTATCTACAGTGAACTCTTTTATCGGGACTCTTTTGCTGAAAGTCCTAAATCAGCCATGGTGAAGACTTCTGGAGAAGGTCAGTTAAGACTTTTCTGTGGGCCTGGTACAGAGGGGGACAATTTGGAAGGCAGGGATAAGAGCAGCTCTGTGGATCTGAGAATGAGGAAGGAGAGATGTAAAAGAATATTGGGAGAGGGCTTTGGGATCTTAATAGCAACAAAAACTTGAGCAGTAGAACAGATAGAACAGAGAGGGAGACGGGAGTGAGATTCCAAAAAGCCTGTGAGGGACTTTAAATTCTTAGTAACCTGTTTTTAGTGATGACAAAGCAACATTAAAGGCCATTTTCATTACATCTTGTATTAGGGTCTGAGGATTCTTCTCAGCGGGTTTGAGCTTTGCATTAGGTGGTAAAAGGACTGGGTGGGACCCGGTGCGGGCACTGACAGGAGAGGAGAGGAGTGAGTGAATGGAGTGGTACCTCAGTACCTGCAACCTCAGCAAGGGAGCAATGGTCTGAGAACCAGTCGAGATTTGGGTTTTTGATCTAGATATTGGAGGGGAGAAATCAAGTTGCTGAGGTGGGAGTGACAGCAGAGAGTCTGGAGCACAAGGCTGAGGGTGAGCATCTATTGGAGAAGAAAAGTTCAGGATGTGAGCAAAGGAGAGAGAAGGCCTCCACATAGCGGAATCTCCTTTCACCCTTTTGAGCACTTGCAGAAGTTAAAAAGGTCACACAGAATTTGAGGATCTAGAGACCCCTCTGGGGGCCATCGGTTTTGGTTATCTAATTCGTGATATGGCCAATGCTGTGTACAGAATTTGATGAGGAGTTTGGGTTCCATCTGACAGTCCCTGTATGCTCACATCCCCATGACTTACAATAGAAGTCTGCTCTCCCCCCCCACAGCCGTGACTGTTTGTGGCTTTGATAGTCTGCCGGGGAAACATAGTAATCTAGGCTAGCCAACCTGCATCTGGCTCACGTGTCCCTACATCTATAATGTTTGTTTCCATTATCTATAGTACGGAAGGGATTTAATGGAATTTTACTGGGATCCTGTTAATCAGGGATATCCCAATAGGAAAGACCTATAGACAGCTGACAAATGACTGGGTGGAGAGATGGCCACTAGGTTCGTAAGGGGGCTGTATTCGAGATAGGCCATACTTCGTTTCCAGTAGGATTTGTGATCAGCCATCGCAGCTTAAGGGGCTGATGAGGGTTAAGACTACTGGTCGTCAAGGGGAGAATAAATATCTTCCAGGATCTTCTTTACAACCATTTGCGATGTTTCTTTTTTCTTCTTTTTTATTTCTTTTTTTGTGTGTGTGTGGGGAAGGCTTCAATACATCCTGAAAATGTATGTTCAAAGACTAGGAGTTATTTAAGTCCATACCTTACTGGCTTAATTTCAGTAAAGTCCACTTCCCAGAATTGTCCTCGTCTGGTTCCTCATAGGTGCTTTCCTGCAGGAAGCTTGGAAGTGTAAGCTTTAACCAATTAATGGACCTGACAGGCTTTTGTTACCCATTCAGTTATTTCCTTTTGCTGTGAGTAGGTTAGTGGAAAACTGTGTTCTTGATCCTTCACGAATGAATGCAGTTTCTTTGAACAAAGGTGAGTGAGTTGATGAACATTTGCTACTGACATAGTTTGAGCCATGATTATAGGAGTAGTTACTGAAGGATTAAAAAATTCCACTTGGGGGCCTTCAGGGTTAAAAGTTATTTTGGCCCAGAGCTTGGTGAGCAGAACTCTGCCCATCAATGGGGCCAGGCATTCTGGGATTACTAGGAAGGAGTGATGGATTTTTCCTTTTCCCTGGTCCATGGTCCTCTTAGTTGTCAAAGCCCCATATTTACTTCTGTTAGACTCTTGAATTAGAGACCTTTTATTCGGTAGAGGGCCCAATGGGCCTTATGGGCTGAGTATATTGCCCCTGTATCTACTTCAAAGTTTATTGTGTTCCCCTCCACTTCAAAAGTTACCTTGAGGTCAGGGAGAGGATCTGAGCCCGGACTTTCTTAGTATTCCTCCAGAGTCAGAATATCTGGCTGGCATGGCTGTCTCTTTCTAGGGCACTCTTTGGCCCAGTGTCCTTTTTCTTTAGAGTAGGCACATTGATCTGAGGCCAGGGGTGGCCTCTAGTGTGTGCCCAGGTATCCCTTCCTGTCTCTCTGTTTCTTAGTTTCTGGCCTATTTGTTGTTGTGACCAGGACCTTAGTCAATGCCTTAGTCTGTCTTTTGTTTCTTTTATCCTCACTCAGCTCCCTTCTCTTCCTCAGTTTCTCTCTTAAAGTATACCTTCTCGGGTTCTCTGACTAAATCCCTCAAAGTCATATCTTGTAATCCATCTAAGCATTGTAACTTTCTTTTAATATCCAGGGCAGCTTTCCCAATAAAGGCCATTGTGACAGATGCCTTTTGATCCTCTGCCTGAGGATCGAAAGGAGTATGTCTCTTATATGCCTACATAATTATCTCTAGGAACATAGAGGGAGATTCATCAGGCCCTTAAATAATCTCTCTTACCTTGGCCAAATTAGTTGGTCACCTAGCGGCCAATAAGATACCCACTATTAGAGCCCGGCGATAAGTGGACAGATGCTCCCTACCTTCAAAGGTGTTGGGGTCCCAGTTGGGTCGTTTCAAGAGAAAGCCGGCTTTGAATATGTTGGGAAGTTGTGTCGGTCACGCATTTGGTCCGAGGATACTTTTTTCTAGCCTCCAGGAGGATTCTCTTTTGTTCCTCTGTCATGAAGAGAGTCCCTAGGAGTTGTTGGCAGTCATCCCAAGTAGGTTGGTGTGAAAACATCAATGACTTCACCAGACCTGAGAGCCAGGTTGGGTCCTCGGTATAAGGGGGATTGTTATTTTTCCATTTATATAGGTCTGAAGAGGAGAAGGCCAATACTGGTAGGCTTCCATTTTTTTCCCCATGGCCATCGTCAATCATTGGCCCTTAGGGATGGAGGGAAGCAACACGGGAGTTCCAGGGTTTTCAATCATTTGCCACCGGCGAGTTTCTTTAGTAACTCCAGCTTCCTCCAGGGTAGGAGGGGCTGTGTGTGATGCAGGGGAGTTATCTGGAGGGCCCTGGGCTGGCTTAGCGTCCTCCAATTGCGGAGAGGCTGAGTCAGCAGCTGAAGAATCACTTAGAGGGTGTTGGGGGTTGTGGGACAAGGGTAGAAGATAAGGAAGGGGAGGAGAGTCCAGTAGAGTCAAATCTTGTGACTCAGGGAGAACAGAGGGTGGAGGAGGAGGAGGAGCAGAGGGGTTGAGAGATCGTGGGGGAAGGAGTAGGAACGGGGACACAGCAAGGAAAGGCTTCACCCACGGAAGAGGAGATTTGCAGAGGTCCTGCCAAGTTAAGGTATATTCCTGTTTATCAGTATGGCTATGTGGCCCTGGCTGTAAGACAATATCTCTGTCTTTTTAAATTAGTGGGAAGTAGAAAGATCCTTCTAGGGGCCATCCGAATCCAAAGGTGGGCCATTCTGTGGCACACAGAGTCTGCCAGGTCCAGCGTTTTACTGAAAAAGAAACATTCTGAGCCCTTAAGCGGACTTTGGTCCATAGATCAAGGGTCAGGGACAGAGGCATTGAAGTGATCTGTCCCATAATGAAAGATACACAAACAGTAAAAGCAACGACACAGGACACAGACAAGAGAAAACAATAAAGACAGGCAATGGACGTCCAACACTGAGACCAAGACTGAGCAGGCGGCAAAACCCGATGGGCTGGCAATACCGAATCTGAAACAAAGTATCACTGAGTCGAGGGGACTATTATTCCTCGATTCCCGAGTCCTCTGTGGCGTCCCCCAGGGACTTGGCTTGTGGCTCTGTGACACGTCTGCCAGCCACCATCAAAGAGAGCTCACACACTTCATCGACAGCCATTTTGCCAAGCCCTAACCTGAAACCTGAAACCAGAAAGAGGCGCCTTACTTACCCTGAGAGTAGCCCATTGGGGTCTCTCGTTCACCGCTGCTGGATTTCGGTGGAACCTCCATATATAAAGATCGGAAGAGCTTTGTGGGAAGAGACCACGAAGAGACTCTCTCATGCAAAAACAAATGGTTTATTGGGGGTCCAGCATGCTGGGACTCAGAGCTCATTTGAATAGAGCAGAGAACCCTGAGAACAGCTTAAGCAGAGCTTATATACTTTCCTTGAAGAGGGCAGGGAGGAAAGTTTATTGATGGGCCTGGGCGGGTGAGCAGTTTGCGTGCAACTGGGTGAGGGAGTACATTCTGAAGTTTGGCAGTTGGGGACAGCACATTCTGGGAAAAAGATTAGAAAACACTTCTCAAGATTTCAACAGTGTTTTATTAAGCATACAGAAAAACAGGAAGTGACAAGAATCTATTTTATTAACATTTCACTACCGACTATACTTTGCCAGATTTCCTAAAGTCTCTATTGATATCTGCATTCCTACATATTTTCCCCAGTTCATCATTGTGATTAATTCTTCACATGTGCTGACATTTACATTCACTCAATACCCGAAACCCTATAGCTAAAGAACTTTTGGTCCAAATCCTATACTCACTATCCTTTATAAACATAACGACTATCTTCCTAATACTCCTGA
Organism: Callospermophilus lateralis; assembly: GCF_048772815.1. Lineage (NCBI taxonomy): Eukaryota > Metazoa > Chordata > Mammalia > Rodentia > Sciuridae > Callospermophilus > Callospermophilus lateralis. The sequence continues at coordinate 23,732 of NW_027513908.1, forward strand.
CTATCCATTTTGACTGGAAGTTCTCTTTGAAAATCAATCATCCAAGTTACAAGGTCCGATGCTTAATACCGCAATCAAGGGCCCAATGCCCTTCTGGGCTTCAAATCTTACCTTGATTTCTGTTTTCAGATTCCTATATTTTACCTATATATTCTTGAAAATATCGCAGATTCCCAATACCATTATTCATCCAGCAGAATGATTTCTATTCCAAATCAAAGCTGTTATTAACCCTAACCATACACTGTTCCCTCAATCTAACTTTAGAGAAGAGCAAGGACAGAGTTGGTCTTAAAATACAGGAATGTAGGGGATCTTCCAACTGCTGAGAAACTCAAAGGTCTATGCGCAAATGAAACCTAGAGAAGTTGTAGGCACCTATGAAGGAACTGAGAGAGCAAAAGTCATCTTTCATTGCAAACAACCTGGTCAGCATGAAGGGATGTGTCTGAATCAGCCTCTCTCTTCTTTATGTAGAGAAGAAGGACAAAACGAGGCCTCTGTGGAGAGCTGTTCCTGGTTACCAATGTTTGATATACCATTCTAACTTGTGAAAGTGTCAAAGGAATTAGGGACAGCCTCCATTTCATGGGACCTTTGGAAGCAAATGTTAGGACAACGTGCTTGCCAAGGCATTGACCTCATTCAGTTCCTGAAGGAAGTGACCTCACCTCACATTCTTGGTGATGGAACTCTCTGAACTTGGGATCCAGGCATCCAGGCACACAAATCTAGTCCCAGGCCCAGTACCAGTGGTCTCCCTTCTTTTGATTTACCAAGGACAGAGTCAGTCTTTCTTGGTATCTACTGATGTGAGGATGGCCAAATGCCAGGAAAGCTCTGAAGAGTGGCCTTTCCTGAGTAAGCAGGAAGTGGCTCACCGCTGTCTCCTGACAACTTCACAGAGTTGGCCAAGGAAACCAGATCTGAGACAGAACAGGCCATTTGATGGGAACATAGTACGGCCCACCAGTCAGAGGTCACACCCGATAGTCAGAGACCTACTTTGGGAAAGGAGGTGACTTTGTGGGTGTGAGTGTGTGTTTGTGATTTTGTCTCATGTTTTGAGAATAGGTAGGAAAGGCAGTTTGTTTGGTTTGGAGTGGACGATTTCTAACAAGTGATTTGACAAGGCGAGTGTTTTTAAGTCTGTGTATCCCACTGTGTCCATGGTTGTAGACATTAGAAAAGAGAATGCATCAAAGGATGTGTCCAGGCTAGTAGAAAGCTTACCAGAATTCTTTCTGCCCAATGTATGAAAGGAATGCGGCTTGCCTTATGGATGGGTAACACCTGCTATCTTCCTAAGTTCCTGTTTTCTTCCTGAATTCTGGCCACTCTCCAGAATAGGCTCATGATTTTGTGACCAAGATAAGTACCACCTCCAAGCTCTGTGACATGGCCATGTATTGGATAGCTGAAGGGAATCGTGAGCATCTCAGAAAATTCAGATATCAGTGTGACCAGGAAAGTCTCAGTGGAGAAACACTGCTTTGGGCCATTTGCTAACCTATTGTTCTGTTCCCCTGAATGTCAGGAAGGTCTTTGCCTCAGGCCACCCCTTTGTGAAGCCTAAAGAAAACAGTTTTCAAATGGAAATGAATGGGCATCACCTGTGGCTCTTTGCTTAATTGCTTTGGAAAGGGATGTGTCTGAATCAGCCTCTTGGCCCTGTGTGAGGTTGTGGCTTAGATTCTCAGCACCTGGTGGATGTAAAGAGAGATCCCATGTGTGCATCCAAAACCAAAATGGCCAAAAAGCAGTCCTTGTGGATGAAGTCTGTCGCCTTCCTCTTTAAAGTTCTTGAACTCCATCAAGTGAGAATAGGGATCCTTTGGGTCAAATGGGTTCTTCAAAGACCTGCAGAGGTGCTTGTGATTTCTCATGACTGCAAATCACATAAAAATATATACCTGACACTCAGTTTTCCACAAATTGGAGAAGCATAGAAGTATTAACGTCTAGCATATTTGATCACTCCTGTTTCACATGAAGGGTGTCCAGACCACCCTGAATTTACTCCAATGAGGGGCAAGGGAGTTATTTTGGACACTCTCTTGGACTCCGCCACTCATGGAAACCTTCCGCCAGAGGTAGTGATTAGTGTCTATATGGAAGAAGATGAGGGCCATATGGGAGGGTTTTGGTTTTAAATTTGGTCATTTGTGTCCAGTATGAAGACATGACCTGGACCACCTGGGCTTGAACTCTGGTGTGATTCCCCTTAGAGACTGAATTCAGAGAAGTATTGCCATGAATTTTGTTGGGATTTTAGGAGTCCACCCATGAGAATCACCCTTGGAAACTGAGATCTAGGCCCAGGTTGGCTTTCCACAGAGCCCTGGGTATCTCAGCCAGGATATCACATGATTTAATTCTGAAAGACTTGGCAGCCATAGTTGAGAGTCACAACACCCATGGACGTCACATTGTAGACCTCAATGGGCCTGGCTTCATGTGACATTTTGGCCACTCTTTGGGAAGCCTTGCCTGTGAGAGTTCTACAGAGCATTCATTGAAATGAGCTTCCTCACCATTTAATGGTTCCTGAATGAATTGAAACCCACAGTGCCTGCAAAGTCATCCTTGAAAAATGCCTAGATAAATACCATGAAATTTTTGAAATTCCCATGACCAGGTGGCACTGGAGAAACTTTGGATGTCCTGTTGCTGATCGTAAATATGCAAGACAGTGCCTTGATTGAGTGGGTTTCATGAAAATGGTGTAGAACAGAGATGCCAGTATGTTGGAACCTGCTGAGTAGTGGGCCTAGAGCAGTGGTAGGCAGATGTGTGATAAAAAATTTGTGGTGGGGCCATGTGGATCTGCCATTTTCTTCCAAATGGCTTGTGACTGACATGGTGCAGCCAGCAGACCCTTCCATGTAAAGGCTTCTTGTTATATGGAGATGTTTCCGGGCAATGTTCAGAATCAGGTTGCTATGGACATGTGGTCAAGCTATGTGGGATAGAAGCCTGGTTGGTGCATTCTCCTGCAGACCCTGACCAACCACACATGACAGAATTGCCTCCAGAACTGTGTCCCAGTTGAACTTCTTTTATTTCATGAAGCAAATGCCAAAGTCCCAGTGCAGCAGCAAGAAACACCACGAAAAGTGGAGGATGACCAAATGGCTTCCCAGTCCACATGGGAATACCCTTAGCCCCCAGTGGCCACAGTTTACTTACAAAGAGAGAATTCAGCACTGCTGCCTCATGTTCATTGGAAAATAAGAAATCATGTCCTCCAGGTCACATAGATGCAGACACAGCTTTGATGGTCTCAATAGAAAGAAGCTAAAGCTCCTGACAAAAACATATATTTCAAGTGCCCAAACTCAGAGGCAGTTTCTCAAGAAGTATTTAGGCCAGCAGCGCTCCATATATATGGAGTGTTTATCCTGTCCCATACTAGGAAAACTCCTCTACCACTTCCAAGGTTGTAAACTCCTGAGCATATTATTCACAGATTTTATTACTCTACTCCTCTAATTGTGTCTTACTTTGGGGGAAGGAAATGTCAAGGAATTGTTCTGGATGAGACTGGGAAGATTTTGTTTAGCACATATTTGCATACACATTGGTTTCATTTTTCTATTTTACATTTGATATACTGAATCCCTGAAACTAACCCATACCCTACTAGATTCTGAATACTAATCCTAATATGATGGAGAAAAATAACCGAAACAGAATAGAAATACAAGCAGTTCAGAGGAAGCACGTTGTATACTTGGACTTGCCTTTTGCATTATAGAGGGTAGGAGTTATAAATCTAGTCAATTTTTTGTTGAAATAGTTTTCCATGTGCTTTTAAAGTTAACAAATATGTGAATTCCTGTCTCCCTTTCTCTGTATTCTATTCAGCACATGTATTTTTATATGCACATATAGAATCCTACCTGGTATCACACGTACATTCTTGTGAGTTACATAACTTGGCAGATACAAAGTGTGAGAAGAGATCACTCCTCCTAAACGCTGTTTGAACTGAAAATTCAAACTATGGGTGAGCTTCCTAGTTGAAAAAAGTTATACATAAATCCATATCCAGTAAAATGAATATTTTTGGATCTGTGGATGATATGTATTTCACGGTGTAATTCGATTGGCATATATATTGCTAATTTTTAAAATCTGTGTGTGGTTATATATATATATATATATATATATATATATATATATTCTCTCCAGATATTTCAAAATATTTAATATATGTGTCTTATTATACACTCCCTAAATTCATTCATGAATATGTATGTGGATTTATAAAAAACATTTCACAAGATTATTCTCAGAAATATTCATTCACCTGATATACGTATTTTTTTCCTAGTATTGAAAACTAACTTCAGTGAATGGTGCATATGAATCCTAATATTTCTACAGTAACTGATCCAGTTTCACATCAATGCAAGTAGATTCCTATGGGACATGATAAGTATTTTGAAGTTCATTTTTATTTCAACACTGGTACATTACTATTTCTTCAGTTTATGCACATTATAGGATATATATTTCATCCACAAGTTCACAAATTTATAGGCATATATTTCACTTTCAATCACTTTCTGCTTCAGAAAACACGTGTTCCGCCATGTTTCAAACTGGTCTTTTCATGAGACTTCTTTCAAAACACATTATTTTTGATTTCCATAATCACTATTGAAGCAAAACTCACACACTCTTCATGATAAACCATAAGCCTAGGATTACAATTAGACGTATAACTAGTTGTTATGAATGATTCTATATCAATATATGATTTCTTGAGAGGCAAGATGGCCGCAAAGGGAGTGCAGTAACTCCGTGTACTGCGTCACTGTGAGGGAAAATGACGAGTTAGAACGGCTAAAAGCTATCTTGTTAGGAATTTCCAGCAAAATTGGGGTGCTCCAAAACCTAGTGGAAGGATTTTCATCGCACGAGGATCAGCTTCAGGGGCTCAAATGCGAGCGATCTGTCCGTCTGTATGGAGCGCTGCTTGTTCGGCAGATCACCCCATGGCTGGAGTCTGCGGCGCGCGCTGGGAAACGACAGGCTGGTGGCGCAGAGATACAGCGATGCTGATTCTGTGGGCTCCTGCCAGCTAGGCATTTGCTGAGCTCGGAGCTGAATTCTGGGTTGGAGACGGGGAAAGGAAACGGTCCAGTTTGCTTCTCCACACCGGTCAGACCACGGAGGAAGTCAGCGGCCACCATCTTGGAGAGCTGATGTCACCATCCTTGTTTTCGACTGATTGCAGCTCTTTCAGCTATAGAACAGGTAATTTCAGGCTGACAATTGTCTGCATCTCGCAGACAAATTGCTCAGACTTAGTGCTAAATAACCCGCGGAAACTGCTTCTTGGAGCCTGCTCCTATCAGAACACGCACCGAGCCCGGAGTGTCGGAGTTCCGGCTCCCGGAGCTGCTCTGGCCCAGGGCTATAGAACCCGCTGAAACTGCTTCTTGGAGCCTGCTCCTGTCGGAGCATGCACCAAGTCCGGAGAGGCGGAATTCTGGCTCCCGGAACTGTTTTGGCCCGGTGATAAAGAAACCGCGGAAACTGTTTCTCGGTCCGGGTCCTGCTGAATACTGTGGAGGCCAGAGGGGCCGAACAGAGCCGCCGCCCGGGCCCGGAACAGGTCCAGCGACCTGCCGGCGTGGTAGTCAAGAAAATCCAGAGGCAGCGCTGGCACAGGAGCCGGCAGGAGCTGCGCGGCGCGGGTCTCCCAGCTACCGCTCCCACCAGTGCTGACAACTGAGGTCTCTTGCACCGACTCGCCTCGGCGTGGGACTCACGGCTACCGCTCCCACTAGTGCTGACAACTGAGGTCTCTTGCACCAGATACGGGGGCGTGGCTACCAGAAGGTAAGCAAATTGGCTGGGGGTTCTCAGCCCCAAGCTCTACAAACTTAGGGCCTGAGGGAGGCCAACAAGAAGAGTGTGCCCAGGCACTAATGAAACAGCTGCTCCACACGTGTGCAAGTTAGGCGGAACTGTGAACACCGACAAAACAGGCCCAGTGAACCGCCAGACACATCCCTCCGGTTGGGGGAGGGGCAGAGCCACAGGGCGCCTGCAAGGTAGGCGGACCCGCGACCCACCAACAGAAAAGGCACAGCAATCCACAGAGCGGCATAGCCACCCCCCGAGCCTACAAGGTAGGCAGACCTGTGACCTACCGGCAGGTCATGCCCAAAAACCTGCGGAGGGGCACAGCTGCCCCACGTGCCTGCTAGGAAGGCTGAACCGTGACCACCAACAGAACAGGCCCAGCGGCCGGCCAGACACATCGCCCTGCCCAGGTTGGGGGAGGGGCAGAGCCGCCGGGCACCTGCAAGTTAGGCATACCTGCGAATCACCAGCATATCAGGCCCAGCAACCGCGGAGCAGCAGAGCCACCCCCGGGCCTGCAAAGTAGGCACACTTGCCACCCACTGGCAGGTCAGACCCAACAAACTGCAAAGGGGCACAGCTGCCCCACGAGCCTGCTAGGTAGGCAGAACCCTGACCACCGACAGAACAGGCCCAGAGGCCGGCCAGATACATCGCCCCGCCACGGTTGGGGGAGGGGCAGAGCAGCCGGGCGCCTGCAAGGTAGGCAGACCTGCGACTCACCAGCATATCAGGCCCAGCAACTGTGGAGTGGCAGAGCCACCAACGGGCCTGCAAATAGGCGCACTTGCCACCCACCGGCAGGTCAGGCCCAAGAAACTGCGGAGGGGCACAGCTGCCCCACGAGCCTGCTAGGTAGGCAGAACCCTGACCACCAACAGAACAGGCTCAGAGGCCGGCCAGACACATTGCCCCACCCCGGTTGGGGGAGGGGCAGAGCCCCCGGGCGCCTGCAAGTTAGGCAGACCTGCATCTCACCAGCATATCAGGCCCAGCAACCCGCGGAGCGGCAGAGCAACCCCCGGGCCTGCAAGGTAGACGCACTTGCCACCCACCGACAGGTCAGGCCCAGAAACTCTCAGAGAAACACAGCTGCTCCACGCGTGTGCAGGGTAGGCGGAACCGTGACCACTGACAAAAGAGGCCCAGTGGACCGCCAGCCACATAGCTCCGGTTGGGGGAGGGGCAGAGCCGCCGGGTGCCTGCAAGGTAGGCGGACCCGCGACCCACCAGCAGAACAGGCACAGCAATCCACAGAGCGGCAGAGCCACCCCCCGAGCCTACAAGGTAGGCAGACCTGCGACCCACCGGCAGGTCAGGCCCAAAAACCTACGGAGGGACACAGCTGCCCCACGTGCCTGCTAGGTAGGCTGAACCGTGACCACCAACGGAACAGGCCCAGCGGCCGGCCAGACACTCGCCCCGCCCCGGTTGGGGGACGGGCAGAGCCGCCGGGCGCCTGCAAGTTAGGCAGACCTGCAACTCACCAGCAGATCAGGCCCAGTGACCCGCGGAGCGGCAGAGCCACCCCTGCGCCTGCAAGGTAGGCACACTTGCCATCCACCGGCAGGTCAGGCTCAGCAACTCTCAGAGGGACACAGCTGCTCCACGCACGTGCAATGTAGGCGGAACCGTGACCACCGACAAAACAGGCCCAGTGGCCCGCCAGATACATCACCCCGGTTGGGGGAGGGGCAGAGCCGCCACCAGTGCCTTTTAGGTAGACAGACCTGCAACCGACAGACAGAACAGGCCTAGTGGCCAGCGGAGGGGCAAAACCGCTGCTCACTCCTGCAAGGTAGGCGGACCTGTGACCACCGAAAGAACAGGCCCATCGAAAGTACAGGCACAGCGGCCTCCCGGTGTGGTAGGCACATTGCCTCAATTGAAGGAGGGGCAGAACCACCGCCAAAGCCTGCAAGGGAGACGATGCAGCTATACAAAAGCAATATAAATATATAGGGGGAAAAATCAATAACACAACAGTTTCACCAAGCAGAAAGAAACGTGATCAGTATGAAAAGACAAGGAAAAAAAGGACCACAAGCAATGCAGGTCAATTCAACTTTAGAAGAGGTAATATCTGCAGCAGATGGAATGTCAGATAAAGAATTCAGGACATACATGCTTCAGATGATCTGGAGTCTCAAGGAAGACATTAGACAGCAAAATCAGACAATGAAAGACCACTTCGACCACTTCGACAATGAATTACATAAACAAATCCAAGAAGCAAAAGATCAATTATTCAGGGAGATAGAGGTTATAAAAAACAAACAAACAGAAATCCTGGAAATGCAGGAAACAATAAACCAACTTAAAAACTCAATTGAGAATACTACCAGCAGAGTAGAACACTTAGAAGATAGAACATCAGACAATGAAGACAAAGTATTTCAACTGGAGAAGAACATAGACAGCTCAGCAAAGCTGTTAAGAAACCATGAGCAGAACATTCAAGAAATATGGGATAACATAAAGAGACCAAACTTAAGAGTCATTGGGATACAGGAAGGTATTGAGGTCCAAACCAAAGGAATGAGCAATCTATTCAACGAAATAATACGAGAAAACTTCCCAGACTTGAAGAATGAGACAGAATCCCAAATCCTAGAAGCCTACAGGACGCCGAATGTGCAAAATCATAAGAGATCCACACCTAGACACATTATAATAAAGATGCCCAACATACAGAATAAGGAGAGAATTTTAAAAGCTACAAGAGAAAGGAAGCAGATTACATTTAGGGGTAAACCAATCAGGATAACAGCTGATCTTTTAACACAGACTCTGAAAGCTAGAAGATCCTGGAATAACATATTTCATACACTAAAAGAAAATGGGTTCCAACCAAGAATTGTGTATCCCGTGAAATTAAGCTTCAGGATGGAAGATGAAATTAAAACCTTTCATGATAAACAAAAGTTAAAAGAATTTGCAGCTAGAAAACCATCTCTTCAAAACATCCTCGGCAAAATATTACAGGAAGAGGAAATGGAAAATGTCAATGAAAACCAACAGCGGGAGGTAGTACACTGAAGGGGGGGGGATAATCAAAGAGGAAAACAAACCATGTTTAGTAACATAAATAAACCAAGATGGCTGGAAGAACACCCATATCTCAATAATAACCCTAAATGTTAATGGCTTAAACTCACCAATTAAGAGACACAGGCTAGTAGAATGGATCACAAAACAAGACCCAACAATATGCTGCCTTCAGGAGACGCATTTGATAGGAAAAGACATACTTAGACTGAAGGTGAAAGGTTGTGAAAAATTATATCACTCATATGGACTTCGGAAACAAGCAGGAGTGTCCATATTCATATCAAATAAAATAGATTTCAAGCCAAAGTTAATCAAAAGGGATGAAGATGGACACTACATACTTCTCAAGGGAACCATACACCAACAAGACATAACAATCATAAATATATATGCCCCAAACAATGGTGCAGCTATGTTCATCAAACAAACACTTCTCAAGTTCAAGAGTCTAATAGACCACCATACAATAATCATGGGAGACTTCAACACACCTCTCTCACCACTGGACAGATCTTCCAAACAAAAGTTGAATAAGGAAACTATAGAGCTCAATAACACAATTAATAACCTAGACTTAATTGACATATATAGAATATACCACCCAACATCAAGCAGTTACACTTTTTTCTCAGCAGCACATGGATCCTTCTCAAAAATAGATCATATATTATGTCACAGGGCAACTCTTAGACAATATAAAGGAGTAGAGATAATACTATGCATCTTATCTGATCATAATGGAATGAAATTGAAAATTAACGATAAAAGAAGTAAGGAAAAATCATGCATCACTTGGAGAATGAACAATAGGTTACTGAATGATCAATGGGTTATAGAAGACATCAAGGAGGAAATTAAAAAATTCTTAAAGATAAATGAAAACACAGACACAACATATTGGAATCTATGGGACTCAGTGAAAGCAGTTCTAAAAGGAAAATTTATTGCTTGGAGTTCATTCCTTAAAAAAAGAAAAAAAACAACAAATAAATGATCTAATACTTCAACTCAAAATCCTAGAAAAAGAAGAGAAAAACAACAGCAAAAGAAGTAGAAGACAAGAAATAATTAAAATCAGAGCTGAAATTAATGAAATCGAAACGAAAGAAACAATAGAAAAAATTGACAAAAATAAAAGTTGGTTCTTTGAAAAAATAAAAAAAAATCGACAGACCCTTAGCCACGCTAACGAAGAGAAGAAGAGAGAGAACTCATATTACCAGCATACGGGATGAAAAAGGCAATATCACAACAGACACTTCAGAAATACAGAAGATTATCAGAAATTATTTTGAATCCTTATACTCCAACAAAATAGAAGATAGTGAAGGCATCGATAAATTTCTTAAGTTATATGATTTGCCCAGATTGAGTCAGGAGGATATTGACCACCTAAACAGACCAATATCAATTGAGGAAATAGAAGATACCATCAAAAGACTACCAACTAAGAAAAGCCCAGGACCGGATGGGTATACAGCAGAGTTTTACAAAACCTTTAAAGAGGAACCAATACCAATACTTTTCAAGCTATTTCAGGAAATAGAAAAAGAGGGAGAACTTCCAAATTCATTCTATGAGGCCAACATCACCCTGATTCCTAACTCAGACAAAGACACTTCAAAGAAAGAAAACTACAGACCAATATCTCTAATGAACCTAGATGCAAAAATCCTCAATAAACTTCTGGCGAACCGGATACAAAAACATATCAAAAAAATTGTGCAACATGATCTGGTAGGATTTATCCCTGGGATGCAAGGTTGGTTCAATATACGGAAATCAATAAATGTTATTCACCACATCAATAGGCTTAAAAATAAGAACCATATGATCATCTCGATAGATGCGGAAAAAGCATTCGACAAAGTAGAGCATCCCTTTATATTCAAAACTCTAGAAAAACTAGGGATAACAGGAACATACCTCAATATTGTAAAAGCAATCTGTGCTAAGCCTCAGGCTAGCATCATTCTGAATGGAGAAAAACTGAAGTCATTCCCTCTAAAATCTGGAAGAAGACAGGGATGCCCTCTCTCACCACTTCTGTTCAACATAGTTCTCGAATCACTGGCCAGAGCAATTAGACAGACGAAAGAAAATAAAGGCATAAAAATAGAAAAGAAGAACTCAAATTATCACTATTTGCAGATGACATGATTCGATACCTAGCAGACCCAAAAGGGTCTACAAAGAAACTAATAGAGCTAATAAATGAATTCAGCAAAGTGGCAGGATATAAAATCAACACGCATAAATCAAAGGCATTCCTGTATATCAGTGACAAATCCTCTGAAATGGAAATGAGGACAACCACCCCATTCACAATATCCTCAATAAAAGTAAAATACTTGGGAATCAACCTAACAAAAGAGGTGAAAGACTTATACAATGAAAACTACAGAACCCTAAAAAAAGAAATAGAAGAAGATCTTAGAAGATGGAAAAATATACCCTGTTCATGGATAGGTAGAAGTAACAACATCAAAATGGCGATATTACCAAAAGTTCTCTATAGGTTTAATCCAATGCCAATCAAAATCCCAAAGGCATTTCTTGTAGAAATAGAGAAAGCAATCATGAAATTCATATGGAAAAATAAAAGACCCAGAATAGCAAAAACAATGCTAAGAAGGAAGTGTGAATCAGGCGGGATAGCTATACCAGGCTTCAAACTATACTACAGAGCAATAGTAACAAAAACACCATGGTACTGGTAACAAAACCGGCGGGTGGACCAGTGGTACAGAATAGAGGACACAGAAGCCAATCCACAAAACTACAACTATCTTATATTCGATAAAGGGGCTAAAAGGATGCAATGGAAGAAGGATAGCATCTTCAACAAATGTTGTTGGGAAAACTGGAAATCCATTTGCAACAAAATGAAACTGAATCCCTTTCTCTCACCATGCACAAAATTTAACTCAAAGTGGATCAAGGAACTTGATATCAAATCAGAGACATGGCATTTGATAGAAGAAAAAGTTGGCTATGATCTACATACTGTGGGGTCGGGCTCCAAATTCCTCAATAGGACACCCATAGCACAACAGTTAATAACTAGAATCAACAAATGGGACTTACTCAAACTAAAAAGTTTTTTCTCAGCAAAAGAAACAATAAGAGAGGTAAATAGGGAGCCTACGTCCTGGGAACAAATCTTTACTCCTCACACTTCAAACAGAGCCATAATATCCAGAATATACAAAGAACTAAAAAAATTAGACAATGAGATAACGAATAACCCAATCAACAAATGGGCCTAGGACCTGAACAGAAATTTCTCAGAGGAGGACATACAATCAATCAACAAGTATATGAAAAAATGCTCACCATCTCTAGCAGTCAGAGAAATGCAAATCAAAACCACCCTAAGATACCATCTCACTCCAGTAAGATTGGCAGCCATTAGGAAGTCAAACAGCATCAAGTGCTGGCGACGATGTGGGGAAAAGGGTACTCTTGTACATTGCTGGTGGGACTGCAAATTGGTGCGGCCAATTTGGAAAGCAGTATGGAGATTTCTTGGAAAGCTCGGAATGGAACCACCATTTGATCCAGCTATTCCCCTACTCGGTCTATTCCCTAAAGACCTAAAAAGAGCATGCTGCAGGGACACTGCTACATCCATGTTCATAGCAGCACAATTCACAATAGCAAGACTGTGGAACCAACCTAGATGCCCTTCAATAGACGAATGGATAAAAAAAATGTGGCATTTATACACAATGGAGTATTACTCTGCATTAAGAAATGACAAAATCATAGAATTTGGAGGGAAATGGATGGCATTAGAGCAGATTATGCTACGTGAAGCTAGCCAATCCCTTAAAAACAAATGCCAAATGTCTTCTTTGATATAAGGAGAGTAACTAAGAACAGAGTAGGGACGAAGAGCATGAGAAGAAGATTAACATTAAACAGGGATGAGAGGTGGGAGGGAAAGGGAGAGAGAAGGGAAATTGCATGTAAATGGAAGGAGACCCTTAGGGGTATACAAAATTACATACAAGAGGATGTGAGGGGAAAGGAGGAAAATATAAGGGGGAGAAATGAACTACAGTAGAGGGGGTAGAGAGAGAAGAGGGGAGGGGAGGGGGGAGGGGGGATAGTAGAGGATAGAAAAGGCAGCAGAATACAACAGACACCAGAATGGCAATATGTAAATCAATGGTTCTGCAACTGATGTGATTCTGCAATCTGTATATGGGGTAAAAATGGGAGCTCATATCCCACTTGAATCAAAGTGTGAAATATGATATATCAAGAACTATGTAATGTTTTGAACAACCTACAATAAAAATTAATTAAAAAAATATATGATTTCTTATATATTTTCAGATATCAATTCAATACGTTGCATTCCATCATGCCTGGTAGTGAGCTTCATCACTGAGTGAACTGTTCTCTTGTAGATGTTAGGGGTTCATCAGTCATCAGAGGATGGTAGTGCCTAAGCAAAAGCTGGTTGAAAGTTTGATTAGGAATTTTTTGCAGTTGGGTTTGAAGGCACTTCATTTTGCAGGGCAAGAGAGCAAAAAAAAGGAGCATCCCAATAAGGGGCCCCAAGATATGTAGTAAGTACATGGCAAGATAGGATTGGAAGAACCCCATGATGGGATTGGAGGAGGTATGTTTGAGCAATTCGGTCGATAATTCCTGCAATTTAACAACATTTTTTTTATTAGCCCAGATTCATTAACATAATAGCAAAATTCCTCTCTGAGGAATAGGCATGTAACCCCTTTTTCTGCAGTGAGAAGATCAATTGCCCTTTGGTTCTGTAAAGCCACTTGTGCCAATGATGTAACCTGCTGCTGCAAGGAACCCAGAGACTCAGCCATGGTATTGAGTGTTTCCTGCAGTTTTTGTTGAAGGTCATTGGATGCCCATAGAGCATGACCTATAGCTCCACCAGAGAGTCCGAGACTCGTCACTGAGGTTGTTAAAATGAGGCCTACCAGAACCGGCAGAAAGACTACCCTACGGGTGCGGGAAGGTACGGCCAACTGTCAGAATTCGGTGGGAGTATACAAAGATAACTGAGGAACTACAGTAACCAAGAAACAGGTGCCAGAGACATTGATCGTTGAGGTACTTAAAGACCCATTACACCAGAGGAAATGTTCAGGTTGCCTAAACACAGGGCTCTATGGGGTGTTGTAGCTCAAGGAACAAACGGGTAAAGGATTCATTATTGGCAGGTGGAAACAGATGAAAGGAAATAAAGTATTGGTGGAATAACTTTCCCACAGTGGGATACGTGTCACATGTAGGGGTTGTCCTTTTTAGAGAAATTGTAGGATTTTGCTGGAATATTTTCTGCCGCTAATGGGACTGCTGCTAGAAGTGGACGACTAAGTGAAGCACAGAGAAAGCACTGAGAAGTAGGCAAAGAAAGACGGGTGGAGTTTAATAATCAAAACGTTTGGTGTAGCAAATTGAGCCATGTGGGAGGGGGACCTGAGGGGGTTGAAGGCTCTGAATCCTCTTTGGATGAGCTATGGATACGATCTCGAAATTTTGATTCTGAGTCCTTAATGTGTTCGACTACCTGGATGGTTGCCTTAGGTGGCGTAATCAGGGTGCGGCCAATAGTCATCCACTCTGTGGGTCTGACTGAGGTTGTCTGAGCATAGACAGCAAACTCAACATAGCCCCAACGTTTGGCCTTGGGGTCAGGTTTATCTAAAGTATACCATCCATTGTTATTGGATGAAGAGCCTTTATGCCACTTTATGTAACTAGAAGTCCACCCTTCAGGGTAACCGAGTGAGTGGTAAGAATAGCTACCACGTTCATCATGGAACCTGCATGACCAATAGGGGCACCCATTATATATCTCAGGCCACCAAGGACAATAATCTTTTGTTTGATCGAAAAGGAAGCAAATGAAAGGCCAGTTCCAGCTACCAGGGACGAAGGTCCTTGAAGGTGACAATTTTAGGGAAATAGAGGTGCAGTTGTGGATGAAGAAAGTAGTTGCATCCACTCCGCGGACCTTCTGCATGCCATGTTCTGAGTATCGTTCCCGAAGAGTGAATAAATTGGTAGGTGAGGAGGGTAAAGACCAGTCCTGACAGAGCACAGAAAATAAGCAGAGCACAAAAAACAAGCAGTTAGAGAAGACTAGGGTGTTGGGAGAGCTCATTGTGCCTTCTTTAAGAGGAATTGGGCTGCAAGGAAAACCGTGTGAGCCGCAACTTAAATGGGTGAGATGGGTGTGGAGAGCAGGAGTAAAGGGGAGGTTCAGGAGGTGATTCTTGGAGTTCCTCTGGGGTGGCCCTGTCGTCAGCATGTGGGGCCTCCTGGTGATGTGGCTTCAACCTAGACATGTGATTCCAGGGAGTGAGACGGTTGTCTGGTAAGGAGAGTTTGGCGGCGGTGGGGGTACAGAGAATGACAGGCTAGGGGCCTTCCCATTTTGGGGCAAGAGTCCCTTTCTCCTCTGGGGTATTATAATTGAGTAGACTAACAGGTGTTAAGGGAGGAGTGTTTGGAGAGGAGACTGGGTCCGGAAGAAGCCAGTCCTGATATTTCCAGAGTTCCGAGTGGAGATGAAGCAAGAGAGGCAAAGACAAATCTCGGGTGAGAGGTCCTTGTGAAATGACCAACGCAGGGGTAATAAGATGTCTTTCATACATTATCTCAAAAGGAGACAGTAAAGATGGTTTCTTAGGGAGAGCTCTGATTCGAAGCAAAGCCAAGGGAAGGAGTTTGACCCAGTCTATGTTTAATTCCATTGTCAATTTGGTAAGGACTTCCTTTAGAGTACGATTTACCCTTTCCACATTCCCTGAAGCCTGGGGGAAATATGGACAGTTGAAATGCCACTTGAAGGAGAGGGCTTGAGAGACCTTTTGTGTGATCCTAGAAGTAAACTCAGGGCCATTGTCATATTGTAGGGAAGTGGGCATACCAAACCTGGGGATGATGTCTGTCAGTAAGATTGAAGCTAAAGTGGAAGCCTTTTTATTGGAAGTGGGAAATGCCTCAACCAAACCAGAGAAAGTGTCCACAAAGACAAGGAGGTATTTAGTGTGCCATACTGTGGGCATGTTGGTGAAGTCTACCTGCCAGTCAGCAGAGGGAATGTGTCCCCGGGCTTGTTGGGAAGGGAAACGTTTGGGCCTTAAAGGAGTATGAGGGTTGGTCCGCTGACAGATCTGACAATTAGAGGCTATATTCTGTAGCATGGCTTGTCAGAGGGAGTGAGGAAGAAGAAACTCTGTAAAAAAGAGGGTCAAAGACTGAGAATTGGAAAGGAATAGAGAATGAAGGAACTTGAAAAGATGCTTGTTCTTACTGAAAGAAGTAGGGGCTTCAGATGAGCTGTCTAAAGTGGCCATTATATGTCCACCATGGGGGCCATGATTGGAAGTGGTGGCAGCCATTCGTGCCGCCTGGTCAGCTTTGGCATTGCTCTCAGTGATAAGAGAGCCGTCCTTCTGATGGGACCTACAATGGACATCTCCCAACTGGGTGGGTAAGTGGGAGGCCTCTATCAGATTGGTTATAAGAGCTGAATTAGTGATCGCATTACCTTTGGTGGTAAGTAGGCCTCGCTTCTTTCAAATTGCAGCATGGGATAATAAGATATGGAAGACATATTTTGAATCAGTTTAGAGGGTGAGGGATTTGCCTTGTGCTAGAAGGCAGGCACGAGTGGATGCTATAAAATCAGCCTGCTGGTCTGTAGTTCCTGAAGGCAAAACTTTGGCCTCTATAATCTCAGTGGCTGAAAATACAGCGTATCCAGAGTAATGAGTTCCATTCTGCCGAAAGGAACTGCTGTCAGTAAACCAGAAAAGGTCAGGCTTGGTGAGTGGTCTCTCAGAAATGGAAGAATGACAGGGGAGGAAATCATCTAAGTTTTCCAAGCAATTATGAGTTGGTGTGTGAGACATGGGAGTCATTGGGAGCAGTGAGGCAGGGTTCAGTGCAGAGCAGGGGAGGAAAATAATATTAGGGTTTTCCAGAAAGGAAGTGAGGAGCGACAGAAATCTGGATGTAGGGAGGGTTTGAAGGCCCTTTTAAGGTAAAAGATCTTTCAAGTGATGTGGGGAGTAGATAGTTCAAGGGGCCCCAAAAGTCAGATTAGAGGCTTCTTTGTGTAAAATTTGTCCAGTAGCCAGAGTTCTTAAGCAAGGGGCCCACCCACGGATGGAAAATAAGAAACCATGTCCTCCAGGTCACATAGATGCAGACCCAGGTTGATGGTTTCACTAGAAAGGAAGCTAAAGCACGTGACAACAACATATATTTCAAGTGCCCAACCTCACAGGCAGTATCTCAAGAAGTCTCTAGGACAACAGACCTCCATGTTCTTGAAGTGTTTACCCTGTCCCTTACTTTTGGAAACTCCTCTAACACTTCCAAGGTTGTGAACTCCTGATCGCATTCCATTCCAGATATGTATTCATGGATTTTCTAACTCTTCTCCTCTAATTGTGTCTTACATGGGGTGAAGGTGTTGTCAAGGTATTGTTCTGGATGAGAGTGGGAAGATTTTTGTGTAGCACATATTTACATACACATTGGATTCATTTTCCAATTTTCCATTCGAAATACTGAATCCCTGTCAGTAACCTATACCCTAATAGACTCTGACGACTAATCCTAATATGATGGAGACAAATAACCCAAACATAATATTAATACAAGCAGTTCAGAGGAGGCATGGTGTATAGTTGGTCTTGCCTTTTGCATGATATAGTGTAGGAGTTATAAATCTTGTCAATTGTTTGTTGAAATAGTACTCCATGTGTTTTTAAAGTTAACACATATCTGAATTTCTGTCTCCTTTTTCTGTAGCCAATTCAGCACATGTATTTTTATATGCACATATAAAATCATACCTGGTATCACACGTACATTTTTGTGAGGTGGCTAACTTGGCAGAAACAAAGTATGAGAAGAGATCACCCCTCCTAAACGCTTTTGGAACTGAAAATTCAAACTATGAGTGAGATTTTTAGTTGAACAACATTATACATAAATCCATGTTCAGTAAAATTAATATTTTTGGATCGGTGGATGATATATATTTCATGATGAATTTTGATTGGCATATATATTGCTACTTCCTAATGTTTCTCTGTGTGATATATATATATATATATATATATATATATATATATATATATATATATATATATATTTTTTTTTTTTTCCCAAATATAAAATATATGTGTCTTATTATACACTCCCTTAATAATTCACTCATGCTCATGTATGTGGTTTTATAATCAAATTTTCATACGATTATTTTCAGAAATATTCATCCACCTGAAATACATATTTGTTTTCTAGTACTGAAAACTTACTTCACTGAATGGTGCAAACAAATCCTTATATTTCTACAGTAACTGACCCAATTTAACATCAATGCATGTAGATTCCAATGGGGCATGATGTGTATTTTGACGTTCATTTTATTTAACACTGGTACATTACTATTTCTTCAGTTTTTGTACATCATAGTATAAACATTTCATCCATAAGTTCACAAATTTAAAGACATTTGAAACACATTCAATCACTTCCTGCTTCAGTACACATGTATTCCTCCTTGCTTTTGACTGGTCATTTCATGAGACTTCTTTCCAAACACATTATTTTCGATTTCCATAATCAATTTTGAAGCAAAACTCACACACTTTATGATAAACCACAACCCTAATATTACCATTAGATGTATAACTTGTTGGAATGAATGTATGTATATCAATATAACATTTACTGTGTATTTTCAGATATCAATTTATTCCAATTTCTAAAGTTGGAATCAGTTATATTATATATTCACACATGGTACACCTATTTGTACCCCCAATACTAATTTATATCTCTTCTAAATATTGCTCCCAGAAATGGTGCAAGAAATACTCATGTCACCTGATCTACATATACATTTTATCACAGTAATATTCTGGCCACAAAATGCAAAGTCACACTTACAATTGTACCAAAGCCTAAATGGAATGTGAGTATGGATTATGAAAATCACCCATGTCCATGTTGCCTAATGCTCTCAAATGTCAATCCTATTGGTGACTACATATTTGTTTCTTCCTAAGATTATGTATTCAACCTCAAGCCTGTTGAAAATGTCTAATCCTATCAATCACTTCATCATTTGCCTGATTTCCTAATGTCTCTAATGATATCTGCTTTCCTACATATTTTCCCCAGTTCATCATTGTGACTGACTCTTCAAATGTGCTGACATTTACATTTTCTGTCTACCTGAAACCCTATTGCTAAAGAACTTTTTGTCCAAATCCTATACTGACTCTTTTTTCTAATCCTATCAAGTATCTTCCTAATCCTACCAACTATCCTTTTTTGACTGGATGTTCTCTTCAACATTCAATTATCCAAGGTACAAGGTCCTATGCCATTATGTATAGATTTATCTGAGACACATGTGCACAACATAATTCAGAGTAAAGTATCCCAATCAAGGATCCAATGCCCTTTTGGGCTTCAAATCTTACCTAGATTTGTGTTTTCATACATATATTTCACCTCTATATATCCTTATAAATATTGCAGGTTCCCAATACCATTATTCATGCAGCAGAATGATTCCTAACCCAAATCAATCATGTTATTAACCCTAACCATACTTTGTTTCCTCAACCTAACTTTACAGAAAAGCAAGGACAAAGTTGGTCTTATATAGAAATGTAAGAGATCTTCCACCTGCTGAGAACCTCAAAGGTCCATGCAGAAGTGAACCCTGGAGAAGATATAGAAAGCTATGAAGGACCTGAGAGAGCGAAAGTCATCTTTCATGACAAAAAAAAAAAAAAAAAAAAAAAAAAAAACAGGTCAGGATGAAGGGGTGTGTCTGAAGCAGTCTCTCTCTTCTTAATGTAGAGAAGATGGACCAAACCAGGCCTGTGTGGAGAGCTGTTTACGGGTGCCTATGTTTGATATACCATTCTTACTTGTGAAAGTGTCACAGGAAGTAGGGGCAGCCTCCATCTATTGGGACACTTGGAAGCAACTGTTAGGACAAAGATGTTGCCAAGTCAGTGACCTCATTCAGTTCCTGAAGGAAGTGACCTATATAACTTTCTTGGTGATGGAACTCTCTGAACTTGGGATCCAGGAAGCCAGGCACCCAGAGTCATTCCCAGTCCCAGTCCCAGTGGCCACACATGTTTGGATTTACCAAGGACAGAATCGGTCTTTCTGTGTAACTACTGATGTGAGGATGGCCAAATTCCAGAAGAGCTCTGAAGAGGGGCCTTTCCTGAGAAAGCAGGTAGTGTCTCACTACTGGCACCTGACAACTTCACAGTGTTGGCCAAGGAGACCAGATGTGACATAGGACAGCCCATTTCGGGGAAACGTAGTATGTCCCATCAGTCAGAGGACACTCCGGATAGTCACAGACCTACTTGGGGGAAGGAGTTGACTTTGTGGGTGTGCGTGTGAGTTTGTGGTTTTGTCTCATGATCTGAGAATATATAGGAAAGTCGGTTTGATTGATTTGGAGTGGACTGTTTCTAGTAAGTCTTTTGACAATGCGAGTGTTTCTATGTCTGTTTATCTCACTGTGTCCGTGGTTGTAGACATTAGAAAAGAGAATGCATCAATGGATGTGTCCTGTCTAGTAGAAAACTTCACAGCATTCATCCTGCCCAATTTATGAATGGACTGTGGCTTTCCTAATGGATAGGCAACAACTACTATCTTAATAAGTTCCTGTATGTCTTCTTGAATTCTGGCCACTCTCCAGAATAGGTTCAGGGTTTTGTGTCCACGATATGTACCACCTCCAAGCTCTGTGACATGGCCATGTACTGGATAGCTGAAGGGAATGGGATCATCTCAGAAAACTCAGATATCATTCGAGAAACCCTGCAATGGGCCATTTGCTTATCTATTGTTCTGTTGCCCTGAATGTCAGAAAGGTCTTTGCCTCAGGCCACTCCTTTGTGAAGCCTGAAGGAAACGGTTTTCAAGGGGAATTAATGGGCATCACCTGTTGCTCTTTGCTTAATTGCTTTGGAAGGGAATGTGTCTGCATCAGACTCTTGGCCATGTGTGAGGCTGTTGCATAGATTCTCAGCACCTGATGGATCTAAAGAAAGTTCCCACGTGTGCTTCCAAAACCAAAATGGCCAAAAAAGCAGTCATTGTGGACGAAGTCTCTCGCCTTCCTCTGTAACGTTCCTAACCTCCATCAAGTGAAAATAGGGATCCTTTGTGTCAAATGAGTTCTCAAAACCCTGCAGATGATAGCCCATGTGTGCTTGGGTTTTCTCATGATTCCAATTCACATAAAGAGTCTATACCCGAGAGTCAGTAGGCCTCAAATTGGAGAAGCAGAGCAGTATTTATGGCAGGCTTATTTGACCACTCCTGGTTCTCAGGAAGGGTGTCCAGGCAACCCTGACTTTAGGCAAATTATGGGCAATGGAGTTTATTTTGTACACTGTCTTGGGCTGAGCCCCTCATGGAAACCTCCAGCCACAGGTTATGATGAGTGTCTATATGGAAGAAGTTGAGGGCCTTGTGGGAGTGTTTTGGTTTTAATTGTGGTCATTTGTGTAGTGCTTGGAAGTGATGACAGGGTCTACCTGGGCTTGAACTCTGGTGTGATTCCCCTTAGAGTCTGAGTTCTGGAACTGATCTCAGAGAAATATTGCCATGAACTGTGTTCAGATTTTAGGAGGCCACGCATTGGATTTCCCCTTGGAAACTGAGATCAAAAAAGAAGGGTGACTTTCCACAGAGCCTTGGAATCTCAGCTAAGATATCACATGATTTTATTCTGAAAGATGTGGCAGCCATAGTTGACAGTCAGAACACCCATGGACGTCACATTGAAGACCTCAATGGGCCTGGCTTCATGTGACCTTTTGACCACTCTATGGGATGACTTGCCTGTGAGATTTCTCCAGAGATTTCATTGAAATGAGTTTCCTCACCATTTAATGGTTCCTGAATGAACTGAAACCCACAATGCCTCCAACTTCATCCATGAAAAATGGCTAAATAAATACAATAAAATTTTTGAAATTCCCTTAAGCAGGTGGCACTGGAGAACCTTTGGATGTCTTTTTCCTGATCATGTGTGTACAAGAGAATGCCATGATTGACGGGGTTTCATGAAAATGGTGTAGAACAAAGATGCCAGTAAGTTGGACCCTGCTGAGTAGTGGGCCTATTGCAGTGGTGGGCAGGTGTGTGATAATACATCTGTGGTGTGGCCAGGAGGATTTTCCATTGCCTTCAAAATGGCTTGTGACTGATATGGTGCAGCCAGCAGACCCTTCTTGTTACATGGAGAGGTTTCTGGGCAAAGTTCAGAGTCAGATTTCTATGGACAAATGGGCAAGCTTTGTGAGATAGAAGCCTGGTTGGTGCATTCTCTGTCACCACAAGTGACAGAACTCCCTCCAATACTGGGTCCCAGTTGAACTCGTTGTATTTCATGAAGCAAATACCAAACTCCCAGTGCAGCAGCAAGAAACACCACGAAAAGTGGAGGATGACCAAATGGCTTCACAGTTCACACGGGGAGACACTTAGCACCAAGTGGCCACAGTTTACCTACAAATACAAAATTCAGCACTGCTGCCTCATGTTCATTAGAATACAAAAAACCATGTCCTCCAGGTCACGTAGATGCAGACCCAGCTTTTATGGTGTCACTAGAAAGGAAGCTAAATCTCCTTACAACAACATATATTTCAAGTGCCCAACCTCAGAGGAAGTTTCTCAAGAAGTCTTTAGGCCGGCAGAGCTCCACGTCTTTGGAGTGTTTACCTGTTAGACCAGGACGCTAGAAAAGACCACTGACTCAAATTAAAATCAAATAAAATTAAGCTAATTATTTCCACCGGCCGTGCTGCCTCTCCCTCCCAAAATGGTGGGAACAAGACAGCATCCCCAGCTTTCCTTCAGCCCAGTTTTATAGCCCAGAAAGTTACACAAAAGGGGGGTTACAGATAACAGAACTCTGATAAACATCACATTAAAGGTAGTTTACAATTTTTTTTGCTGTCCCTACATCAGAATTCATGAGGACCATTAGAGCCTCAGAGAGGGTTGTTGTCTGGCCAGAGAAGGCAAATATTTATGATGTGTCACTAAAGTTTCAGAAAGGGCTGCTATCTGGTCAGAGAGCTGGGCATGCGTGAGTTCAAGGCGTGGGCAGGCATTCCACGCAGGTTCAGAATTTGAAGTAATTTATGGTAAAGCCAAAATTATCTTTTCATGGCTTTGTAGCATGATGGCTCCCAATTTTAATAAAAGATCAGGTTGGGTCTACAATTTCCCCCTTTTCTCTGTGTCCCTTTCAAATCTTTGATAGATTATGGGAAGAACACTGAGGAAATTTTAATCCCTCAGATAAGAGTCTCCAAATTTTTACAACTCACCCAAAACCGATCTCCCTGATTTTACCTGACTTAATTAATTATTTATATTGATAGTCTATTTATCTTTCTCTCCATTGTTGTATAAAGAGTGGCATCACTAATTTTTTCTTCTTCTGTCCTGAGACAGGGTGACGTGAGTTGGCTCGTCGTGAGGGACATGAGTTGCCTATTAGAAGTCAGTTGAGAGACATGAGTTGCCCTTTAGAAGTCAGTTCGGTTTGAAGTCAGGTTGGGGAAGAACAGGTTGTAAAGTCATCTGTGAATGGATTCTTCTATGAGTGAAACAAAAACCATGAGTACTGAATAAATGTTGCAGCAGCTGGAACATGTCACTGTATAGAAATTCCCTCACCAGTCTTTAATATCCCCAATTATCAGGACTGTCAACTTAATATTTAACTTTAAGTGTTACAGTTGGCCCTCCCAATAAGACACAGTTTAATAATTTAATGTCATCTGATCTTGTAAAAATCCTTTTACTAGTATGACCTCTGCGTCTAATAGAGAAACCTTTAATTCTGTTACTCAGGGCTGGATAATCGTACTAGCAAACACCAAGCCTACCTGTGTAGGTTAGGAATATCTGTAGGTCTTAAACTGAAAACTTCTGCCTGTGGCAGCTCTTCTTGATAGTCTCTTTTTATAAGTATTAGGCATTCCTGTGTGAGAATCCTTCTTTGTAGCCTCCAGTCTTACTTATTTTGGGAGGATAAGATAAAGTGCATACCTTAAAATTTTATTATTATTATTATTATTATTATTATTATTATTATTATTATTATTATTTAAAATGCCCAGGAGTGGCTGTATTTTGGTCTTAACTGTCTTTGCTAAGTGTTTAAGATGAAGCAGTCAAACTGACTTTTGTTTCTATCTATTGTTAACAGTCAGCTGAGATTTTGTGGGAATCAATTCTGGGGAAACTTGAGAAGAGATTCTCAGTTCTGCTAGTGCCATTTGCGCTAGGTGGGTCTAGGTCTTGCTTGACCATTTGGCTTCCCTCAGAAGCATCATGGATGTCTCCTTTCTATGATGACTCTCCTCTTTGTAACAAATGCACTGATTGGCTTTCTGTTCTCCAGTGGTCTCATTAATCTCCCTGATCAGGAGGTTATGTGGCTCAGAGTTGCAAAGCTCTTTAGAGAAGTCCCCTGTTCCCTGGATTCAGACTGACTCAGAGGGCAAGAGCCAAATATTGGTTTTCTTGGCCCTTTTCATTTAACATTCATTTTAAATCCTAATCTTAAACATCCAGCAAATAAATTTTAACAGCCTTACATTAAGAGTACTGGGCTTTAATGTCTATAACTTTATAATTACCTTTTTATTAATTGGGATCTGTATTATTCTGTCTGTATTGTAGTTGATGACTTATTATCTTGAATAAACCCATGTTGTGTTCTTAAAGCAACACATTTGTAAAACACTAAGAGGGAATCTTTAGATCACTTATAAGAAAATTTCAAACTAAAATTAACAAAAGTAAAAATACTTAGTTCGTGTAATATCTTCCCTGAATTTTTTGGCTGAATTATACATTATATCCCCTGTTTGAGATCCTAGGAATATTGACAATGAAAAAAAACTTTTTAACATAACTTTAAAGAAATATTATCTGACCTAATGGTTTCATAGTCATTCTCACATGTAGTAAGATGGGACACACAGCCTTATCTCAGGTAAGGCAGGGCTCTTTATAAATCTTAACTATTTTAGTTCTAAAGCTGATCTTTATTTTTAAATATCATTTGACAATGTTTAAATAAATTGTTTGAGGTCACATGAACATTAGCTAACACCATATGATATCACATTTAAAACATGAATTAAAGAAATGCTGAAAGTTTTTAACCTTTACAAAGATTAGGCTCTAATTAACTTAAAAATACATTTAAATTGTTCCCCAATGTAAAAAGTAACATAAAAATTTACATATCTTATTGATAACAGGTAAATAAATCCACAATATATTTTTTACCACACAACTTCAGAGCACCAGCTTGATATAATACTCTTTAAACGTTTCTACCTTACAGACTTGCATACCTGTAAGATATGAAAACATTAATAGCATAACAATTACATTTATGTTTCTACATTAATCAAGTTTGGCTTTTAAAGAAATGGCAGTACAGTGCTCTAAAATAACAGTTTTTATTTAATCAGTTGTTTAATTTTTATGGTTGCTTGCTCTAGAAAACATAAATCTTAATAAACTCAATGTTATGGGTAAACTTATGTTTTAAGAAATTTTTGTCTCATTAACACATGACTGATTTTTACAATCTTATACAGAGTTTACTAAAAAAAATACAGATCTTAGTAAATCAATCAGATATCTAACAAAAGTACTCAT
This sequence comes from Callospermophilus lateralis, assembly GCF_048772815.1. Lineage (NCBI taxonomy): Eukaryota > Metazoa > Chordata > Mammalia > Rodentia > Sciuridae > Callospermophilus > Callospermophilus lateralis. The sequence continues at coordinate 49,424 of NW_027513908.1, forward strand.
GAATGAGTAATCCCATATCAAATTTACTTTACTTATTTATCAAAAAGTTAGAGAAATGTATTGAAGAGTGTAAACCATTTTTATGTTGAAGGAAAGGTACTAGAGCCAAGGCATATTAGACATTTTGTAGATGTTAATATTTTGTTAGATGTTTGAACACCTAGAAAACTTTGTAAGGTTAAATTTAAAGACATTTGTTTTTATCTCTTTATCCAATTTAAATTGAAACATTTAAATCACGTGAATTAAAGATCTTTGGATCCACTTTTTTAAAATTTGTTTTTACGAGAGCTATTTTTTTATGAGCGCTCCTTATATATGTTAATTTGTGTATCATATATATGATATACGGACATATGTATATATAGACATACAACACATAACAATTTGTGCACACATAATAATAGTAAAGGCCTTGTAGCTTTTCGTAGTTGAAATTTTTATTGCAATGTTTCAAAAAGTCCACAGTTGGTCAAAGATAGAACTGATCAGAAAAACATTAACCTAGGTCTGTATGCTCAAAATCATGAGGTCAAAAAACATAAAGTATCTAAGAAAAAAAATAAGAGTCCTAGAAAAAATGACTTGCCAGTAATTAGTAAATAACATACAATTTACCTTTTTTTCCCTTAGACCTCAAATCACTCTCCTACAAAGCTTGCAGGCTTCTTTCATTTGCATTTCAACATAAGTCATGGCTGAGGTCTGGAAGGAGCAGCAAAAAAACTGCTATTCTGAACAGACATCTCAGGACTAAGGCATTTTAACCATAATTTTCAGGTTCAGATGTTGAAAATTATGATACAAGTTTAAGATACAATTCACAAAATTTTATATCTTTACATCTTGTTTTGTCAACAGACACCATACTATGATTTACTATTTATGTCCAAATTAATGCACTGGTACACACAGTGACATTTTCCCAGGCTACCCAATTCAAAATTGGTGAAAAAAAAAAAAGACCGTATAATTGGGAAGTTTCTTGCCAACTTGGAAGTAGAGTTCTTCAGTTATCCATCCTAAGTATTTAAGTTCTCTGGCATGAATTATCTGAAATCATAAACTAAACAATTACCTAAACCCGACTTTTTACTGCAAGATTGTGCAATGCTTCAAAAACCCATTCAGTTACCAGATTGTTAAAATAAAACATCATCATTTAGACACACATGCAGCTAAGATCATTCCCCAAAAACAATTTATAATATCAACACATTATTGCAGATGCCTTAAAGGGCCAGAAACTAAGACACAATACAGACAGAAAGGAGGTCCAGACTATGGCTGTCAGACAGAACCCTTTAAACCAGAGCAGATAAGAGAAAAATCTCCTACAGCAGTGGCACCATAGATGTCCCCACAAGGGGACCAGATGTTTTCACAGAAGGGCAACCTGAAATGTAAAATAAAGTGTCTCCATGGTGACTTTACTGCATTTAGTGTCACCTTTTTCTTTTTCTCTTTTTTTAACAAGACAGAGGTGGCATAATCCTTACAGTGCAGGGAAGGAAGGAGGTAATTCCCTCAATCAACAGGGCTTTGGCAGCTGCTGGGAGTCCCTCAGTTTCCCCTTTTACATACAGGATTAGCTCCTCTGATTCAGTTCCACATCAAGCATGCTCTATCTCCTATCATTTCAGTAGATAGCTCTCACAAAGTTCAGCGGCGGAGGGTGGGTACAAGATTTGTAACTTAAAGTTTGGTTCCTGAACTTGAAGCCAATTAATACAAATTTAATAATGAGGACTGGGTTTTGAGAAAAAGAAAAAAGGAGTTTTATTGCTTGGCTAACAAAGGAGAAACACAGGGGACTCTGCCAAAGTTGTGACTCTCTTTATCTGGAGGGACAAGGGGTTTTAAAGGAGTTTCACTTGTTAACCTGGGAGATACTCAGTTCTTAGGTCCCCAGCAGGCATAGCCCTCTGCAATGGGTGTGCTCCAGGCAGCCAGCTAGGGGCTTCTATCATCCTGCTTTACAATGGGGGATAAAGTTCATTGCAGTTCCTTAAAACACAGTCCAAAGGGGTGTCAGGCTTAATCTCTTTATTTCTGATTTTCATGTCCAATATACTTAAGTTTTTACCACCAAAATCACACAACAAAACGAACAAAAACAAACAAACAAAAAACCAAAAAATAGAACACAGAACACAAAAAAACAGAAACCCAGCGCCTAAACACAGAAACAGGGCAAGAGTGCAACATCATGCTAAAGCTCCAGGGTAGGAGCGCATGCGTGCCCGTCGGCACCTCTCTACAGTTCCAGAGGAATTCCCTACAGAACAGAACAGAGGACAGAAAGATTCTCGTTACTGTCCTGGACAGAAGTATATGTGAGCCTCCCCGTGCCACATCTCTGTCATCAGAAGAGATCTCCCTTAACCAGATATCAGATGTTATAAAGGAGCCACTTACCTATGGAGGCGTCCTCCATCAGGTGCTTGCTAATAGTTTTAGTGCAGAGGTTCACTGCAGTGCTCCCTGGACTAAAGGCTCTCTTCCAAATATAAAGAAGATGGACCAAATCAGGCCTGTGTGGAGAGTGGTTCCTTGGTGCCTATGGTTGATATACCATTCTAATTTGTGAAAGTACCACAGAAAATAGGGTAAGCCTCCTTCTCATGGTACGCTTGAAAGCAACTGTTTGGACAAAGTGGTTGCCAAGGCAATGACCTCATTCAGTTCCTGAAGGATGTGACCTCACTTCAATCCCTTGGTAATGGAACTCTCTGAACTTGGGATCCAGGAAGCCAGGCACACAGAGTCAGTCTCAGTCCCAGTCCCAGTGTCTCACTTGCTTCGATTTAGCAAGGACAGAGTCAGTCTTTCTTGGTACCTACTGATGTGAGGATGGCCAAATGCCAGGAGTTCTCTGAAGAGGGGCCTTTCCTGAAAAAGTAGGTAGTGGCTCACAGCTGGCTCCTGACCACTTCACAGAGTTGGACAAGGAGACCAGATCTGAGACAGGAAACGCCATATCGGGGGAACATAGTATGGCCCAGCAGTAAGAGGATACTCTGGAGAGTGAGAGACCTACTTGGGGAAGGAGGTGCCTTTGTGGGTGTGGATGTGTGTTTGTGGTTTTGTCTCATGTTCTGAGAATAGGCAGGAAAGTCGGTTTGTTTGGTTTGGAGTGAACTGTTTCTAGTAAGTTGTTTCACAAGGCGAGTGTTTCTATGTCTGTGTATCCCACTGTGTCCGTGCTTGTAGACATTAGAAAAGAGAATGCATCAATGGATGTTTCCTGTCAAGTAGAAAGCTTCCCAGCATTCATCCTGCCCAATTCATGAATGCACTAGGGCTTGCCTTATCGATGGGCAACACCTGCTATTTTCCTAAGTTCCTGTTTTCTTCCTGAAATCTAGCCACTCTCCAGAATAGGTTCATGCATTTGCATCCACGATATGTACCACCTCCAAGCACTGTGACATGGACATGTACTGGATAGCTGAAGAGAATGGCAAGCATCTCAGAAAAGTCAGATATCACTGTGACCCAGAAAGTCTCAGTAGAGAAACCCTGCGAAGGGCCTTTTGATTACCTATTGTTCTGTTGCCCTGAATGTCAGGAAGGTCTTTGCCTCAGGCCACGCTTTTGTGAAGCCTGAAGAAAACAGTTTTCAAACGGAAATGAATGGGCATCACCTGTGGTTCTTTGCTTAAATGCATTGTAAAGGGATGTGTCTGAATCAGCCTCTTGGCTCTGTGTGAGCCTGTGGCTTAGATTATCAGCACCTGATGGATCTAAAGAAAGATCCCATGTGTGGATCCAAAATCAAAATGGCCAAGAAATCAGTCATTGTTGATGAAGTCTCTCGCATTCCTCTGTAAGGTTCCTGACCTCAATCAAGTGAGAAAAGGGATCCATTGGGTCAATTGAGTTCTTCAAAGCCTTGCAGATGCTAGCCCATAGGTTCTTGGGTTTTCTTATGAATCCAATTCAAATAAAGAATCTAAACCCCACCGTCAGTAGGCCTCAAATTGAATAACAGAGCTGTATTAATGGCAGGCATATCTGATCACTCCTGGTTCACAGGAAGGGTGTCCAGGCCACTCTGACTTTTGGCAAATGAGGGGAAAGGGAGATTATTTGGGACACTGTCTTGTGCTGCGCCTCTCATGGAATCCTCCTGCCAGAAGTTATGATGAGTGTCTATTTGGAAGAAGATGAGTGCCATTTGGGAGTGTTTTGGTTTTAATTGTGGTCATTTGTGTGGTGGTTGGTAGAGATAATTGAGTCCATCTTGTCTTGAACTTTGGTGTGATTCCCCTTAGAGACTGTGTTTTGGAACTGACCTCTGAGAAGGTACAAGGTCCTGTGTCATTGTATATCCATATTTCTGGGACATCTCTACGGAACGTAATTCAAAGCTAAGTATACCAATCAAGGGCCAAATGAACTTCTGTGCTTCAAATCTAACCTAGATTTCTGTTTTCATATTATATTGAAAGGTTAATAAAATAGGTACTTGTCACTTCCTGTTTTTCTGTATGCTTAATAAAACACTGTTGAAATCTTGAGAACTGTTTGCTCTTCTTGTTCCCAGAATGTGCTGCCCCCAATTGCCAAACTGCAGAATGTACTCCATCAACCATTTGCACGCAAACCGCCCACTCACCCTTAACCATCAATAAACTTCCCTCGATGCCCTCTCCAAGGAAAATATATAAGCACTTCTTAAGCTGTTCTCAGGGCTCTCTGCTCTATTCAAGCGAGCTCTGAGCCCTTGCATGCCGGACTCCCAATAAACCCTTTGCTGTTGCATTAGACAGTCTCTTGGTGGACTCTTTCATCGATGCTCACCCGACCTTTACTTCTGGTGGCCCCAGCGAGATCCGGCAGCTGCAGATGAAAGACCCCCAACGGGATGCTCTGGGGGTAAATAAGGCCCCTCTTTCTGGTTTCAGGATTCAGGTTAGGGTTTGACAAAATGGCTATTGGTAAAGAGCGTGAGCTCTCTCCCACGGTGGCTGACACACATGTCACAGAGCCACAGGCCATGTCACTGTGGGATGGACTCGGGAAATCGAGGAACCATAGTCTCCTCGACTCAGAGATATTTTCTTTCAGATTCGGAATTGCCAGCCCATCAGGTTTTGCCGGCTACTCAGTCCTGGTCTCAGTATTGGACGTCCATTGCCTGTCTTTATTGTCTTGTCTTGTCTGTGTCATGTGTTGTTGCTTTCACTGTCTGTGTATATTTCATTATGGGACAGAGCACTTCAATGCCTCTGTCCCTGACCCTTAATCACTGGACCAAAGTCTGCTTAAGGGCTCAGAATCTTTCTTTTTCATTAAAACACCAGACCTGGCAGATTCTGTGTCTCAGAATAACCCACCTTTGTAGTCAGATGGCCTCTAGAAGGATGTTTCTACTTCGCACTAATTTGAAAAGTCTGAGATATTGTCTTTCAGCCGGGGACACATAGACATCCAGATCAATAGCCATATATCTTAACTTGTCAGGACCTCTGCAAATCTCCTCCTCCATGGGTGAAGCCTTTCCTTGTCCCTGCACCCACTCCTACTCCTTCCCCTATGATTCTATCTCTCAAACTCTCTGTTCCTCAACCTCCACCCTCTGTTCTCCCTGAGTCTCAAGACTCTACTCGTCCTTATCCTCTGCCCTTGTCCCCCAACCCCCAAAACCCTGTAAGTAATTCCCCTGCTGCTGACTCAGCCTCTCCACCATTCGAGGAAGCCAGAATGGCCCAGCGCCCTCCAGATGACTGTCCCATGACACACACAGCGCCTCCTTCCCTGGAGGAAGCTGGCCCGGCTAAAAAAACTCAGAGAACTCGCCAACGTTTTCACACCTGCCTACTTGGAATGACTGCCAACAACTCCTAGGGACTCTCTTCATGACAGAGGAATGAGAGAAAAACCTCCTGGAAGCTAGAAAAAAATATCCTCGGACCTGATGGGTGACCAACACAACTTCCCAACATATTAAAAGCTGCCTTCCCCTTTAACCAACCCAACTGGGACCCCAACACCTTTGAAGATAGGGAGCATCTGTCCAATTATTGCCAGGCTCTAATTGCGGGTATCCAAGGGGCCGCTAGGTGACCAACTAATTTGGCCATGGTAAGAGAAATTATTAAAAGGCCTGATGAATCTTCCTCTATGTTTCTAGAGAGAATTATGGAGGCATATAAGAGATATACTCCTTTCGATCCTCAGGCAGCAGATCAAAAGGCATCTGTCACGATGGCCTTAATTGTTGAAGCTGCCATGGATATTAAAAAAAAAAGTTAAAAGAGAGATTTAGTCAGAGAAGCCGAAAAAGTATACTATAAGAGAGAAACAGGGAAAAAGAAAGGGAGCAGAGGGAGGATGAGAGAAGCAAAAGAAAGACTAAGGCATTGACTAAGATCCTGGTCACAACAAGAAAGAGGCCAGAAATTAAGACATAAGGTGACAGGAAGCGATACCTGGGCCCGTGCCACAGGCCACCCCTGGCTTCAGATCAATGTGCCTTCTGTAAAAAAAAAAGGAGACTGGGCCAAAGAGTGCCCTATAAAGAGACAGACATGCCATCCAGCCATTCTGACTCTGGGGGATGACTAAGAAAGTTGGGGCTCAGATTCTTTCCCCTAGCTCAGGGTAAGATTTGAAGTGTAGGGGACCCCAGTAAACTTTGAAGTGAATACAGGAGCAGTATACTCAGCCCTTAAGGCCCCATTGGGCCGTCTATCAAATAAAAGGTCCGTAGTTCAAAGGGCTAATGGCAGTAAATATCAGGCTTAGACTACTAAGAGGACCATGGACCTGGGGAAAAGAAAAATCCATCACTCCTTCCTAGTAATCCCAGAATGCCCGCACCCATTGATGGGCAGAGATCTGCTCACCAAGCTCTGGGCCAAAATAACTTTTAACCCTGAAGGCCCCCAAATGAAATTTCTAAATCCTTCAGTAAAAACTCCTATAGTCACGGCTTTAACTATATTAGTAGAAGATGAACGTCCACTCTTCACACCCCCCAAGACTGATCAAACAGGCAAGCTACCCCAGAAATGGATAACAGATTACCGAGATGCCTGGGCAAAAACTGCTGTGTTAGGCCTGGCCGTGAAACAACCTCCAATAACAGTGGAGTTAAAAACCTCAGCCTCCCCAATCAATGTCAAATAATATCTTCTAAGCATAAAAAGCTAAAGATGGGATAAGGCCCTATATTCAGAAATATCTGGCCTTAGGGGTCCTAAGGCCCTGTCAATTGGCCTGGAACACTCCCCTGCTATTAGAAGAAAAAGCCAGGAACAAGGGACTATCACCCTGTTAAAGACCTAAGAGAGATCAACAACAGAGTGCAGGACATTTACCCCACGGTACCTAATCTGTTCAATCTGCTTTGCACTCTGAACCCTGAGCAGAAATGGTATACTGTTCTGGACTTAAAACAAGCTTTCTTTTGCTTGCCTCTGCATAAAGATAGTCAGTTGCTGTTTGCTTTTGCGTGGGTAGACCCAGAAACCGGAAAGTCTAGTCAACTAACTTGGACTAGACTCGCAGAGGGGTTCAAAAACTCCCCCACTCTCTTTGATGAAGCCCTTCACAGAGATCTCAACAATTTCTGAACTACACACCCCGAATTCACCCAGCTTCAATATGTGGATCACCTGCTACTGGCATCCAACACCAAGGAAAACTGTGAACTGGGACCCAAGCACTATTATCCGAGCTTGCTCAACTCGGGTATAGAGCTTCGGCCAAAATTGCCCAATTTGCCAGCAAGAAGTAATCTTCCTTGACTATTTCCTTAGGGGCGGTAAACGATGGCTCACTGAGCCCAGATAACAAACCATTGAGCAGATACCAACCCCATCTTACAGCAGACAACTAAGAGTTTCTTGGGATTGCTGGGTTTTGCAGGTTATGGATAAATGGGTTTGAGTCCTTAGCTGCTCCTTTATACCCGCTGTTAAAGGGAGATGCCCAATTCCAATGGACCCCTAAGTACCAGGAATTTTTAGATAACATCTAAGGACACTGACATTGAACGCCTCAACTTTACTGAGCTCAGCCTGCAATTACAGAAAGCCCTACACTACGTTAAAAATGTACATCAACTCACTCACCTTGGTTCAAAGAAACTGCAGGCATTCCTGTAGGATTAAGAACAGAGTTTTCCACTAACTGACTCACAGCGAAAGGAAATAATTGAACTGGTAACAAAAGCCTGTCGGGTCAGTCAATTGTTTAATGCTTACCCTTCCAAGTTTCTTAGACGAAAGCACCTACGAGGAACCAGACCAGGACAATTCTGGGAAGTGGACATTACTGAAATTAAGCCAGCAAGGTATGGACTTAAATATCTCCTAGTCTTTGTGGATACATTCTCAGGATGGATTGAAGCCTTACACACACACACACACACACACACACACACACACACAGAGAAAAAAAAAAAAACGGCGCAAATGGTTCTCAAGAAGATCCTGGAAGATATTTTTCCAAGATACCGTCTGTCTAAGATAATAGGGTCTAATAATGGACTTGTGTTCATGGCCCAGGTAAGTCAGGTGTGGATTAATTGTAAGTTACATTATGCTTATATACCCCAGAGCTCAGGAGAGGTAGAAAAAATAAATAGAACCATTAAAGAGACCTTAACAAAATTAAGCTTAGAGACCGGCATAAAAGATTGGACTATGCTCCTGCCTTATGCACTGTTTCATGCGAGAAATACTCCCTCAGTTTCTTTGTGTAACCTCACCCCCTATGAAATTCTCTATGATGCCCATCATCCAGTAAGGGACCTAATCCCCAACTCTAAGGCCTAACAATCCCTTCCACACCCCTTGCTTGACAGACTTAAAGCCATTGAAAGAACTCAGTGATAACTGTGGAAACAGCTGGCCACTGCCTACCAACCTGGGGATGAGGGGATTCCACATCAATATCAAGTAAGAGACTTCGTCAACATAAGACAACATCAGGTGTTATCCCTAGAACCCCGCTGGAAAGGAACATACCAGGTGCTACTTATAACACCTACAGCCATAAAAGTAGACAGAATCACTTTTTGGATCCATGCCTCTCATCTCAAGCCTTCGCTGTGTCCAGACTCTGGTTGGAAACTGGAAAAAACTGGTAACCATTTCAAATTGCGTATTCGCTATGTGGACAAGACTATAGACTCTCCCCTTGGCCACCAGTACTCCTAACCCTCATCAGCCTGTTCAGCAGTGAAGGCTGATCTGAAATCCTACTAGACAAGAAGTATGGTCTATCTCGCATACAGCCCCCTTAGGGACCTGGTGGCTATCTCTCCACCCAGACATTTTTCAGCTTGGTATAGGTCTTTCCAATTGAGATAACCCCAATGAAGAGGATCCCACTAAAGTTCCATTAAATCCCTTCCATACCATAGATAATTGAAACAAACATTATGGATGCACGGAAACGCGAGCCAGATTCAGGTTGGTTAGCCTAGATTACTATATATGCCCGGCGGACTATCAAAGCCACAAACAGCCATGGCTGTGTGGGGGGAAAGCCAACTTCTTGTGTAATTCATGGGGATGTGAGCATACCGGGGCTGCCTGGTGGAACCCAAACTCCTCATCAAATTCAGTACACAGCATTGGCCATATAACCAATTAGACAACCAAAAACTATGGCCCCCAGAGGGTTCTCTAGATCCTCAAATTCTGCGTGACATTTTTAACTTCGGCAAGTGCTCAAAAGGGGAAAATTCCCCTATGTGGAATCCTTTTCCCTCCTTCACTCACATCCTGTACTATGCTTCTCCAATAGTTCCTCACCCTCAGCCTTCTGCTCTAGACTCTCTGCTGTCACTCCCACCTCAGCAACCTGATTTCTTCCCTCCAATTACTACATCAAAAACCCAAACCTCCGCCAGTTCTCAGACCATTGCCCCCTTGCTGAGGTAGCAGGTACCGAGGTACCCCTCCACTCACTCACTCCTCTCTTTTTCTGTCTGTGCCTGCACTAGGTCCCACCAAGTCCTCTAAGAAGCTAAACCAAAGCTCAAACAAGCTGAGAAGAGCCCTCAGACCCCTATCCAAGATGTAATAAAAATAGCCTTTAAAGTTGCTTTGTCATCACTGAAAACAGGTTACTAAGAATTTAAAGTCCCTCACAGGCTTTTCGGAATACTCACTCCCATCTTCACCTCTGCTCTACCTGTTCTACTGCTCAAGTTTTGTTCTAGGAAAATCCCAAACCCCTTTTCCATTATTCTTTTACATCTCATCTTCCTCATTCTCAGATCCACGGAGCTGCTCTCAGCCTCGCCTTCCCCGTCTTCCCCCTCTGTACCAGGTCCATAGATTTGTCTTAAATAACCTTCTCCAGAAGTCTTCACCGAGGCTTACATTAGGTCTTTCAGCAAAAGAGTCCCTCTGAAAGAGTTCAATGTAGATAAACTTCCACTTTTCGTGTTGCCCTGTTCTACTTGGCCACTGGCTGGAAAAATCACCACCCCTAAGCTTGACACCGCCTTACTAGATTTTCACAAAATATGTGAACAAGGCCTCTGGCCTTGAGCTGGGGCTTCACAGAGATGGCTAGATTTCTAAGATAAAAAAGTTACCAATTGGGCTTCATGGTGACAGCTGGCAGGGAGAAAAAAAAGAGACAAAAAAGCTCTCCCTTTCCAAGGTGTCTTGGAAAAGTTAACTTGCCCAGAACAGAGGAACAAAAACAGAAACAAAAACTGATTTCTGTGAATTTCTACAGACTGTGAACTTCTGAGCCACTTCCCTTACATGTTGGGTACAAATTCTAAAACTACCGAAACTTGGGGTTCAGGGGATTAATTGATTACGACAGAAGCAATGCCCTCTAAATCCGGATGCAACCAAATAAGACATTTTTCCTGTGTTTGGTGCTATCTTAGGTCCCTTTCCTTGTCCGTCCCTACAACAGTATAATTCTATACACTTTAACATTATTTATGTTTTCATAAAATGGTCAATATATGTGATTAATTATGTAATGATGCAGATGTTTTCCAGAGTTCTCTATCATGACTTAGGTTCATTTAAAGATCAAATGGGGGGCATACAACCCGGTTCCACTGGGAACCTGTATCCCTCACTTTAGCCATCCTATTAGAAATAATAGTTGCTGAAGGGGTGGGCTAGTCCATGAGACACAACAAAGACACAATTAGAAGCAGAAATATGCCAAAGTTTAAAGACATTAAAAACCGACATCACAGCTTTACAGGAATTTTAACCTCTCTCTTTCTGAAGTTGTTTTACAAAGCAGGAGAGTGTTGGACCTCCTCTTTATGAGAGAAAGGTGCCTTTTTGCTTGCATTGAGGGAAGAATGTTGTTTTTATGCCGACAATACTGGAGTTGTAAAAGAATCTATGAGTAAATTAAGAAAACGACTTGAAGAGCGTCAAAGAGAGACAGAGGCCCCAAAAGGGAGGTTTGAGTCTTGGTTCACATAGTGACCTGATTAACTACGCTTTTATCTGCCATGGCCGGTCCATTAAAAATCCTCATATTATTGCTAACTGTAGGACCCTGTTTGCTCAACCGTGTAGTTTCCTTTCTAAACCAAATCGAACCTGTTATTAATCCTAACCATACACTGTTCTCTCAATCTAATTTTACAGAAGAGCAGGGACAGAATTGGTATTAAAATACAGAATTATAGAGGATCTTCCACTTGCTGAAAACCTTAAAGTTCCACTCAGAAATGATCCCTGGAGAAGATGTAGGCAAGTACGAAGGACATGAGAGAGCAAAAGTCTTCCATGGCAAACAACCTGCTCAGGATGAAGGGATGTGTCTGAATCAGCCACTCTCTTCTTAATGTAGAGAAGGTGGACCAAAGCAGGCATGTGTTGAGAGCTGCTCCTGCATGCCTATGGTTGACATATCACTCTGACCTGTGAAAGTGTCACAGGAAGTAGGAGCAGCCTCCTTCTCATGGTAACCTTGGAAGCAACTGTTAAGACAAAGTTGTTGCCAAGGCAGTGACCTCATTCAGTTCCAAAAGGAAGTGACCACACCTAACTTCCTTGGTGATGGAACTCTCTGAACTTGGAATCCAGGAAGCCAGGTACCCAGAGCCAGTCCCAGTCCCAGTCCCAGTGGTCAAACTTATTTTGATTTACCAAGGACAGACTCAGTCTTTCTTGGGACATACTGATGTAAGGATAGCCAAATGCAAGGAAAGCTATGAAGAGGGGCCTTTCCTGAGAAAGCAGGCAGTGGCTCACCGCTGGCTCCTGACAACTTCACAGAGTTGGCCAAAAAGACCAGATTTGAGACAGAACAGGCTATTTCCAGGGAACATAGTAAGGCCCACCAGTCAGAGGACACTCCGGATAGTCACAGACCTACTTGGGGAAAGGAGGTGCCTTTGTTGTGTGGGTGTGGGTTTGTGGTTTTGTCTCATGTTCTGAGAATAGGTATGAAAGGCAGTTTGTTTTGTTTGGAGTGAACTGTTTCTTGTAAGTCGTTTGACAAGGCGAGAATTTCTATGTCTGTGTATCCCACTGTGTCCGTGGTTGTAGACATTAGAAAAGAGAATGCATCAATGAATATGTCCTGTCTAGTAGAAAGCTTCACAGCATTCATCCTGCCCTATTTATGAAAGGACTGCAGCTTGCCTTATTGATGTGCAACACCTGCTATCTTCCTTAGTTCCTGTTTTATTCCTGAATTCTGGCCACTCTCCAGAATAGGTTCATGGTTTTCTGTTTAAGATATGTACAACCTCGAAGCTCTGTGACATGACCATGTACTGAAGGGAATGGTGAGCATCTCAGAAAACTCAGATATCAGTGTGACCAGGAAAGTCTCAGTGGAGAAACCCTGCTTTGGGCCTTTTGTTTACCTATTCTTCTGTTGCCCTGAATGTCAGGAAGGTCTTTTCCTCAGTCCACCACTTTTTGAAGCCTGAAGAAAACAGTTTTCAAATGGAAATGAATGGGCATTACCTGTGGCTCTTTGCTTAATTGCTTTGGAAAGGATGTGTCTGAATGAGCCTATTTACCCTGTGTGAGGCTGTGACTTAGATTCTCAGCTCCTGATGGATCTAAAGAAAGATCCCATGTTTACATCCAAAAACAAAATGGCCAAAAGAGCAGTCCTTGTGGATGAAGTCTCTCGCCTTCCTCTGTAACTTTCCTGACCTCCATCAAGTCAGATTAGGGATTCTTTGGGTCAAATGAGTTCTTCAAAGCCCTGCAGAGGCTAGCCCATATTTGCTTGGGTTTTCTCAAGACTCCAATTCACATAAAGAATCCAAACCCCACATTCATTTGGACTCAAATTGAAGAAGCGGAGCAGTATTAACGGGAGGCCTACTTAATCTCTCCTGGTTCACAAGAAGGGTGTCCAGGCCACCCTGAATTTAGGCAAATTAGGTGCAAGAGAGCTTATTTTGGACACGGTCTTGGGGTGTGCCCCTCATGGAAAACTCCAGCCATAGGTTATTGTGAGTGTCTATATGGAAGAAGATGAGCACCACGTTGGAGTGTTTTGGTTTAAATTGTGGTCATTTGGGTGGCGGTTGGAAGAGATGACTTGGTCCACATGTTCTTGAACTCTGGTGTGACTCCCTTAGAGTCTGAGTTCTGGAACTGACCTCAGAGAAGTATTGCCATAAATAGTGTTGAGATTTTAGGAAGCCAGGCATGAGCGTTGCCCTTGGAAACTGAGTTCTAGGCCCAGGGTGGCTTTCCACAGAGCACTGAGCCTCTCAGCCAGGATACCACAAATTTTATTCTGAAAGACTTGGCACCCATAGTTGAGAGTCAAAACTCATATGGACCTCACATTGTAGACCTAAATGGGCATAACATCATATGATCTTTTGGCCACTCTTTGGGAAGCCTTACCTGTGAGTGTTCTCCAGAGATTTCATTGAAATGAGCTTCCTAACCATTTAATGGTTCCTGAAAGAATTGAAACTCACAGTGCCTCCAACTTCATCCTTGAAAAATGGCTAGATAAATACCATGAAATTTTTGAATTTCCCATCACCAGGTGGCACTGGAAAACCTTTTGATGTCCTGTTGCTGATCATGAATATACCAGACAGTGCCTTGATTGACTGGGTTTCATGTAAATGGTGTAGAACAGAGATGCCAGTAAGTTGGACTCTGTTGAGTAGTAGGTTAGAGCAGTGGTGGGCAGGTATGTGATAAAACATCTGTGGTGGGGCCATGTGTATCTTCCATTGGCTTCAAATGCCTTGTGAATGACATGGTGCAGCCAGCAGAACCTTCCATGTAAAGGCAAGTTGTTATTTGGAGAGGTTTCAGGACATTGTTCAGAATCAGGGTGCTATGGTCAAGGGGGCAAGATATTTAGGATAGGATCCTAGTTCTTGGATCCTCCTGCAAAACCTGACCCACCATACATGACAGAACTTCCTCTTGCACTGTGACCCAGTTGAACTCTTTGTATTTCGTGAAGCAAATACCAAACACCCAGTGCAGCAGGAAGAAACACCACGAAAATGGAAGATGACCATATGGCTTCACAGTGCACACTGCCACACATTTATCCCCCAGTGGCCACAGTTTACCTAAAAAGAGAATTCAGCACTGCTGCCTCATGTACATTGGGAAATAAGAAACCATGTCCTCCAGGTCTCATAGATCCAGACCAAGCTTTTATGGTCTCCCTAGAAAGGAAGCTAAAGCTCCTGACAACAACATATTTTTTGCCCAAACTCACAGGCAGTTTCTCTAGAAATCTCTAGGCCAGCAGACCTCCATGTTTGTGGAGTTTTTACCCTGTCCCATACTTTTGGAAACTACTCTACCACTTCAAAGGTTGTGAGCTCCTGAGCATATTCCATTTAACATATTTATTCACAGATTTTCTAAATCTTCTCCTCTAATTGTGTCTTACTTGGGGTGAAGGAATTGTCAAGGCATTGTTCTGGATGAGAGTGGGAATAATTTTGTGTAGCACATATTTACATACACATTGGATTCATTGTTCAATTTTCCATTCGAAATGCTGAATCTTTGACACTAACCCATACCCTACTAGACTCTGACTACTAATTCTAATATGATGGAGAAAAGTAAGCCAAACAGAATAGAAATACTAGCACTTCAGAGGAGGCATGGTGGATAGTTGGTTTGCCTTTTGCATGATATAGGGTAGGAGTTATAAATCTTGTCAATTTTTTGTTGAAATAGTTCTGCATGTGTTTTTAAAGTTAACACATATGTGAATTCCTGTCTCCATTTTTCTGTAGCCTATTCAGCACATGTATTTTTATATGCACATATAGAATCCTACCTGGTATCACACGTATATTCTTGAGAGGTGGCTAACTTGGCAGATACAAAGTGTGAGAAGAGATCACTCCTCATTAATGCTTTTGGAACTGAAAATTCAGACTATGAGTGAGCTTCTTAGTTGAAAAACATTATACATAAATCCATGTTCAGTAAAATTAATATTTTGGATCTGAGGATGATATATATTTCACAATGAATTTTAATTGGCATATATATTGCTACTATTTAATGTCTTTGTGTGTGTTTTGTGTGTGTGTGTGTGTGTGTGTATATATATATATATATATATATATATATATATATATATATACTCTCTAGATTTTTCAAAATATAAAATATATGTGTCCTATTATACACTCCCTAAATTCATTCTTGTTCATGTATGTGGTTTTATATTAAACTTTTCATAAGATTATTTTAAAAATATTCATCCACCTGAAATACATATTTGTTTTCTAGTACTAAAAAGTTACTTCAGTGAATGGTGCAAACAAATCCTTATATTTTTACAGTAGCTGACCCACTTTAACATCAATGCAAGTAGATTCCTATGGAACATGATGTGTATTTTGACGTTCATTTTTATTAAACACTGGTGCATTACTATTTCTGCAGTTTTTATACATTATAGAATATACATTTCATCCACAAGTTCACAAATTTAAAGAAATTTGTAACATAGTCAATCACTTCCTGCTTCAGAACATATGTATTCCTCCTTGTTTTTGAGTGGTCATTTCATGAGATTTCTTTCCAAACACATTATTTTCGATTTCCATAATCAAATTTGAAGCAAAATTCACACACTCTTGGTGATAAACCACAACCGTAATATTACCATTAGATGTATTACTGGTTGGAATGAATGTATGTATATCAATATATGATTCCTGTGTATTTTCAGGTATCAATTCAATCCATTATTTAAAGTTGGAACAAGTTATATTATTTATTCGCAGTATGGTCTATTCATGCATTATCTCTATATTCATACATACATGGTACACCTATATGTACCCCCAATACTAATTTATACCCCTTCAAAATATTGCTCCAAGAAATGGTGCAAGAAATACTCATGTCACCTGATCTACATATACGTTTTATCACAGTAATATTCTGGCCACAAAATGCAAAGTCACACTTACGATTGTACCAAAGCCTAAATGGAATGTGAGTATGGATTATGAAAATAACCCATGTCCAGGTTGCCTAATGCTCTCAAATGTCAATCCTATTGGTGACTACATATTTGTTACTTCCTAAGATTATATATTCAATCTCAAGCCTGTTGAAAATGTCTTTTGCTATCACTCACTTTATACTTTGCCTGATTTCCTAATGTCTCTATTGATATCTGCTTTCCTACATATTTTCCCCAGTTCATCACTGTGACTGACTCTTCACATATGCTCACATTTACATTTTCTGTCTACCTGAAAACCTATTGCTAAAGAACTATTTGTCCAAATGCTATACTCACACTTTTTTATAATCCTACCAACTATCTTCCTAATCCTACCGACTCTCCCTCTTTGAATGGTTGTTCTCCTCAACATTCAATCATCCAAGGTATCAGATCTTATGCCATTGTGTATAGATTTATCTGAGACATCTGTGCAGAACATAATTAAAAGCTAAGTATCCCAATCAAGGACCCAATGCCCTTCTGGGCTTCAAATGTTACCGAGATTTCTGTTTTCATTCATATATTTCACCTATATAATCTTATAAATATTGCAGGTTCCCAATACTATTATTCATCCAGCAGAATGATCCTAACCCAAATCAAACATGTTATTAACTGTAACCATACACTGTTCCCTCAATCTAACTTTACAGAAGAGCAGGGACAAAGTTGGTCTTACAATACAGGAATGTAGGAGATCTTCAACTTCCGGAGAACTTCAAAGGTCCATGCAGAAATGATCCCTAAAGAAGATGTAGGCAGCTATGATGGACCTGAGAGTGCGAAAGTCATCTTTCATGACAAAAAAAAAAAAAAAAAAAACAGGTCAGGATGAAGGGGTGTGTCTGAAGCAGTCTCTCTCTTCTTAATGTAGAGAAGATGGACCAAACCAGGCTTGTGTGGAGAGCTGTTCCCGGGTGCCTATGGTTGATATTCCATTCTAACTTGTGAAAGTGTCATAGGAAGTAGGGGCAGGATCCATCTCATGGACCCTTGGAAGCAACTGTTAGGACAAAGTGGTTGCCAAGGCTGTGACCTCATTCAGTTCTAGACGAAGTGACCCATGTCACTTTCTTGTTGATGGAACACTCTGAACTTGGAATCCAGGAAGCCAGGCACCCTGAGGCAGTCCCAGTCTAAGTCCCAGTGGTCTCAAATTTTTGGATTTAAGAAGGATAGAGTAAGTCTTTCTTGGCAACTACTAAATTGAAGATGGACAAATGCCAGAAAAGCTCTGAAGAGGGGCTTTACCTGAGAAAACAGGCAGTGGCTCACCGCTGGCTCCTGATAACTTCACAGTTTTGGCCAAGAAGACCAGATCTGACGTAGGACAGCCCATTTCGGGGAAACATAGTATGGCCCACCAGTCAGAGGACGCTCCGGATAGTCACAGACCTATTTGGGGAAAGAAGGTGCCTTTGTGGGTGTGTGTGTGTGTGTGTTTGTGTGTTTGTGATTTTGTCTCAAGTTTTGAGAATATGTAGGAAAGTCGGTTTGTTTGGTTTGGAGTGGACTGTTTCTAGTAAGTCCTTTGAGAAGGTGAGTGTTTCTATGTCTGGGTATCCCACTGTATTTGTGGTTGTAGACAATAGAAAAGAGAATGCATCAATAGATGTGTCCTGTCTAGTAGAATTCTTCGCAGAATTCATCCTGTCCAATTTATGAATGGACTGCAGGTTACCTTATGGATGGGCAACACCTATTACCTTCCTACATTCCTGATATCTTCCTGAATCTGGTCACTCTCCCATAGGCTCATGGTTTTGTGTTCAAGATATGTATCTCCTCCACAATCTGGGACATGGCCATGTACTGGATAGCTGAAGAGAATGGTGAATATCTCAGAAAACTCAGATATCAGTGTGACCAGGAAAGTCTCAGTGGAGAAAATCTGCTTTGGGATTTTGCTTACCTATTGTTCTGTTGCCCTGAATGAAAGGAAGGACTTTGCCTAAGGCCACACATTTCCAAAGCCTGAAAAAACAGTTTTCAAATGGAAATAAATGGGCATCACCTGTGGCTCCTGGCTTAACTGCTTTGCAAAGGGATATGTCTGAATCAGCCTCTTAGTGCAGTGTGAGATTATCGCTTAGATTTTCAGCACCTGATGGATCTAAAGAAAGATCCCATGTGTGCATCCAAATCCAAAATGGCCAAAAGAGAAGTCATTGTGATGAAGTCTCTTGCCTTCCTCTGTAAGGTTCCTGATCTCCATCAAGTGATAACAGGGACCTTTGGGTCAACTGAGTTCTTCAAGCCCTGCAGAGGCTAGCCCATAGGTGCTTGGGTTTTCTCATGACTGCAAATCACATAAAGAAACAATACCCGACAGTCTGTATGCCTCAAATTGGAAAAGCAGAACAGTATTAATGGCAGACCTCTTTGATCAGTCCTGGTTCACAGGAACGTTGTCCAGGAAACACTGACTTTAGACAAATGAAGGGCAAGGGAGCTTATTTTGACTTTGTCTCGGGCTGTGTGCCTCATAAAAACTTCCAGCCAAGGTTATGATGAGTGTCTATATGGAAGAAAATGAGGGCCATGTGGGAGTGTTTTGGTTTTAATTCTGGTCATTGGTGTGGCGGTTGGAAGAGATGACTGGGTCAACTGGGCTTGAACTCTGGTGTGTTTCCACTTAGAGACTGAGATCTGAAACTGATCTCAGAGAAGAATTGCCATGAATTGTGTTGGAATTTTAGGAGGCCACGCATGAGAGTCGCCCTTGGAACCTGAGATCTAGGACCAGGGTGGCTTTCCACAAAGAACTGGGAATCTCAGCCTGGATATCACATGATTTTATTCTGAAAGACTTGGCAGCCATAGTTGAGAGTCAAAAGACATAGGACCTCACATTGTAGATCTCAATGGTCCTGGCTTCAAGTGACCTTTTGTCCACTCTTTGGAAAGCCTTGCCTGTGAGAGTTCTCTAGAATTTTCTTTGAAATGAACTTTCTCAACATTTAATGGTTCCTGAATAATTGGGCATCCAACGTCATCCTTGAAAAATGGCTAGATAAATACCACGAAATTTTTGAATTTTCCATGACCAGGTGGAACTGCAGAAACTTTCGATGTCCTGTTGCTTACCATGAGTGTACCAGACAGTGCCTTGATTGACAGGGTTTCATGAAAATTGTTTAGAACAGAGATGCCAGTATTTTGGAGCCTGCTGAGTAGTGGGCCTAGAGCAGTGGTGGACAGGTGTGTGATAAAACATCATGGTGGGGCCATTTGGATCTGCCATTGGCTTCCAAATGGCTTGTAACTGACAGAGTGCAGACATCAGACCCTTATATGTAAAGGCATCTTGTTATATGGCGTAGTTTCAGGGCAATGTTCAGAATCAGGTTGCTATGGACAAGCGGGCAATCTTTGAGAGATAGAAGCCTGGTTGGTGAATTTTCTTGCAGACCCTGACCCACCACACGTGACAGAACTACCTCAAGCACTGTTTCCCAGTTGAACTCCTTGTATTTCGTGAAGCATGAACCAAACTCCAAGTGCAGCAACAAGAAACACCACGAAAAGTGGAGGATGACCAAATTGTTTCACAGTCCACACAGGGAGACACAGTTTACCTACAAAGAGAGAATTGAGCACTGCTGCCTCGTGTTCATTGGAAAATAGGAAACGATGTCCTCCAGGTCACATAGATGAATACCCAGCTTTGAGGGTCTCACTACAAAGGAAGCTTAACTCCTGACAACAAGCTATATTTCAGTGCCCAACTTCACTGGCAGTTTCTCAAAAAGTTTTAGGCAAGCAGAGCTTCATGTTTGTGGAGTGTGTACCCTGTCCTTACTTTTGGAAACTCCTATACCACCTTCAAGTTTGTGCATTCCTGAGCATTTTCGATTCCAGAAATGTAATCACAGATTTTGTAACTCTTCTACTCTAACTGTGTCTTCCTTGGGGCGAAGGTAATGACAAGGCATTGTTCTGGATGAGAGTTGGAAGACTAATTTTCCTTTTTTCCATTTGAAATTCTGAATCCCTGACACTAACCCATATTCTACTAGACTCTGACTACTAATCCTAATATGATGGAAGAAAGTAACCCAAACAGTACATAAATACTTGCAGTTCAGAGTTGGACTTGCCTTTTGCATGATAAAGGGTAGGTGTTATAAATCTATTCAATATTTAATTGAAATAGTTCTCAATGTGTTTTTAAAGTTAACAAATATGTGAATTACGGTCTCCCATTCTCTGGAGCCTATTCAGCACATGTATTTTTATATGCACAAATAGAATCCTACAAGGTATCACACGTACATCCTTGTAAGATATATGACTTAGCAGATACAAACTGTGAGAAGTGATCACTCCTCCTAAACGCTGTTGGAACTGAAAATTCAACCTATGGGTGAGCTTCCCAGTGGAAAAACATTATACATAAACCCATGTTCACTAAAATGAATGTTTTTGCATCTTTATGATATATATTTCATGATGAATTTTGATTGGCATATATATTGCTACTTTTTAATGTCTGTGTTTGTGTGTGTGTGTGTGTGTGTGTATATATATATATATATATATATATATATATATATATATATATATATATACTCTCCATATTTTTAAAAATATGAAATATTTGTGTCTTATATACACTCCCTAAATTCATTCATGTTCATGTATGTGGATTAATAATCAACTTTTCACAAGATTATTCTTAGAAATATTCATCCACCCGAAATACATATTTGTTTCCTAGTACTGAAAACTAACTTCAGTAAAAGGTGCATACAAATCCTAATATGTGTACATTAACTGACCCAGTTTAACATCAATGCATGTAGGTTCTTATGGGACATGATGTGTATTTTGACATTAATTTTTATTCCACACTGGTACATTACTATTTCTTCAGTTTATGCACATCATAGTATATATATTTTATTCACTAGTTAGCAAATTTATAGGCATTTGTTTCACTTTCAATCACTTCCTGCTCCAGAACACATGTATTCCTCTATGTCTCTTGACAGGTCTATTCATGAGACTTTTTTCCAAATATATTATTTTCTATTTCCATAATCAATTTTGAACCAAAACTCACACACCCTTCATGATAAACCGTAACCCTAAGATGATCGTTAGATATATAACTGGTTGGAATGAATGATTGCATATCAATATAAAATTTCTTATAAATTTTCAGATATTTATTCAATTCATTATTTAAAGTGGATCCAGTTATATTATTTATTCACAGTATGGTCTATTCATGCATTATGTCTATATTCATAGAAACAGGGTACACCTATTTGTACCCCCATACTAATTTGTAAGTCTTCAAAATATTGCTCCCAGAATTGGTGGAAGAAATACTATTGTCACCTGATCTACATACACATTTTATTACAGAAATATTCTGGACACAAAAAGCATAGGTCACACTTACAATTGTACCAAAGCATAAATGGAAAGTGAGCATGGATTACTAAAAACATCCATGTCCAGGTTGCCTAATGCTCTCAAATATCAATTCTATTTTTGACTACATATTTGTTTCTTCCTAAGATTATATATTCAACTTCAAACCTGTTGAAAATGTCTAACCCTATCACACAATTTATACTTTGCTTGATTTCCTAATGTCTCTATTGATATCTGATTTCCTATATTTTTCCCCAGTTCATCATTGTGACTGACTCTTCACATGTGCTTACATTTACATACACTCTCTACCCTAAATTCTATTACTAAAGAACTTTTGGTCCAAATCCTATACTCACTCTTTTTTCTAAACCTACCAACTACCTTCCTAATCCTGCCGACTATCGGTTTTTGACTGGATGTTCTCTTCAACATTCAATATCCAAGGTACAAGGTCCAATGCCAGTGTATATTGATTTATCTGAGACATCTGTGCTGCACATTACTCAAAGCTAAGTATTCCCACTCAAGTCCCCAATGCCCTTCTGGGCTTCAAATCTTACCTAGATTTCTGCTTTCATACTTATGTTTCACATATATACTCTTGTAAACATCGCATTTTGCCAATACCATTATTCATCCCGCAGAATTATTTGTAACCCAAATTGAACAAGTTATTAACCCTAACCATACACTGTTCCCTCAGTATAACTTACTTAAGAGCAGGGACAGTGTGGGTCTTACAATATAGGAATGTAGATGATCTTCCACCTGCTGAGAACATCAAAGATCCATGGAGAAATGATCCTTGCAGAAGATATAGGCAGCTATGTAGGACCTGAGAGAGCAATAGTCATCTTCCATGGAAAACAACCTGGTCAGGATTAATTGATGGTCTGAATCAGCCTCTCTCTTCTTAATAAAGAGAAGATGGACTGAACCAGGCCTCTGTGGAGAGCTGTTCCCTGGTGCCTATGGTTGATATACCATTCTAACTTCTGAATGTGTCACAGGATGTTGGGGCAGCCTCCATCTCATGGGAACCCTGGAAGCAACTGTTAGCACAAAGTGGTTACCAAGGCAATGAGCATATTCAGTTCCTGAAAGAAGTGACCTCACTTCACTTCCTTGGTGATGGAATTCTCTGAACCTGGGATCCAGGAAGGAAGGCACGCAGAGCCAGTCCCACTCCCAGTTCCAGTGGGCTAACTTGTTTGCTTTTCCCAAAGACATAGTCAGTCTTTCTTGGTACCCACTGATGTGAGGATGGCCAAATGCCAGCAGAGCTCTGAAGAGGGGCCTTTCCTGAGTAAGCAGGTAGTGGCTCACCGTTGGCTCCTGACAACTTCACAGAGTTGGCCAAGGAGACCAGATCTGAAACAGGATAGGCCATTTTGGGGGAACATAATATGGCCCACCAGTCAGAAGACACTCCGGATAGTCACAGACCTATTTGGGGGAAGGAAGTGCCTTTGCCGTTGTAGGTGTGAGTTTGTGGTTTTTTCTCATGTTCTGAGAATAGGTAGGAAAGGTGGTTTGTTTGGTTTGGAGTGGACTGTTTCTAGTAAGTCGTTTGACATGGTGAGTGTTTCTAAGTCTGTGTATCCCACTGTATCCGTGGTTGTAGACATTAGAAAAGAGAATGCATCAATGGATGTGTTGTCTCTAGTTGAAAGCTTCCCCGCATTCATACTGCCCAATTAATGAATGGACTGCAGCTTGCCTTATGGATGGGCAACATCTATTATCTTCTAAAGTTACTGTTTTCTTCGTGAATTCTGGCCACTCTCCAGAATAGACTCATGGTTTTGTTTCCCAAATATGTAACACCACAAGGTTCTGTGACATGGCCATGTACTGGATAGCTGAAGGGAATGGGAGCATCTAAGAAAACTCAGATTTCAGTGTGACCAGTAAAGTCTCAGTGGAGAAACCCTTCTTTGGGCCATTTGCATACTTCTATTTCTATTACCCTGAATGTCAGAAAGGTCTTTGCCTCAGGCCACCCCTTTGTGTAGCCTGAAGAAAACTGTTTTCATATGGAAATGTATGGACATCACCAGTGGCTCTTTGCTTATTTGATTTGGATTGGGATGTGTCTGAATCAGCCTCTTGTCCTTGTATGAGGTTGTGGCTTAGATTCTCAGCACCTGATGGATCTAAAGAAAGATCCCATGTGTTTCCAAAACTAAAATGGCCAAAAGAGCAGTCATTGTGGGTGAATATTTTTGCCCTCTTGTTTTAGGTTCCTGACCTCCATCAAGTGAGAATAGGGATCCTTTGGGTCAAATGAGTTCTTGAAATCCCTGCAGAGGCTAGCCCATATTTGCTTGGGTTTTCTCATGACTCCAAATCACATAAAGAATCTATACCCTACAGCCAGTAGGCCTCAAATTGGAGAAGTGGAACACTTTAACAGCAGCAATATTTGATCATTCCAGGCCATCATGATTTTAGGCAAATGAGGGGCCAGTGAGCTTATTTGGACACTACTTTGGGCTCATAGAAACCTCCAGCTAGAGGTTATGATGAGTGTCTACATGGAAGAAGATGATGGCCCTGTGGTAGTGTTTTGATTTTAATTGTGGTCATTTTTTGGCGGATGGAAGGGATGACTGGGTCCACCTGGGCTTGAACTCTGGTGTGATTCCCCTTAGAGACTGAGTTCTGAAACTGACCTCAGAGAAGTATTGCCATGAATTGTGTTGGGATTTTAGGAGGCCACGCATGAGACTCACTCTTGGAAACTGAGATCTAGGCCCAGGGTGGTTTCCACAGAGGCCTGAGAATCTCAGCCAGGATATCACATTATTTTATTCTGAAAGACTTAGCAGCCATATTTGAGAGTCAAAACACACATGGACCTCACATTGTAGATGTCAATTGGCCTGGCTTTAGGAGACCTTTTGGCAACTGTTTGAGAAGCATTGACTGTGAGAGTTCTCCAGAGCTTTCATTGAAATGAACTTTCTCAACTTTTAATGGTTCCTGAATGAATTAAAACCCACAGTGCCTCTAACTTCACCCTTGAAAAATTGCTAGATAAATACCATGAAATTTTTGAAATTCCCATGACCAGGTGGCACTGCAGAAACTTTTGATGTCCTGTTGCTGATCATGTGTATACCAGACAGTGCCTTGTTTTTGACTGGGTTTCATGAAAATCCTGTAGAACAAGAGAAGCGAGTAATTTGGAGCCTGCTGAGTAGGGGGCCTAGAGCAGTGTTGGGCAGGTGTGTGATAAAACATCATGGTGGGGCCATGTGAATCTGCCATTTGCTTCCAAATGGCTTGTGACTGATATAGTGCAGACATCAGACCCTTATATGTAAAGGCATCTTGTTAAAAGGAGAGTTTTCAGGGCAATATTCAGAATCAGGTTGCTATGGTTATTGGGGCAAGCTATGTGGGATAGAAGCCTGGTTGGTGCATTCTCCTGCAGACCCTGACCCACCAGACGTGACAGAACTCCCTCCAGCACTGTATCCCAGATGAACTATTTATGTTTTGTGAAGCAAATACCAAATTCCCAGTGCAGAAGCAAGAAATACCACGAAAAGTGGAGGATGACCAAATGTCTTCACAGTCCCCACCGGGAGACACTTAGCTTCCAATGGACACAGTTTAGCTACAAAGAGAGTATTGAGCACTGCTGCCTCATGTTCATTGGAATATAAGAAACCATGTCTTTCGGTCACATAGATGCAGACCCAGCTTTGATGGTGTCACCTCAAAGTAAGCTAAAGCTCATGACAACAACATATATTTCAAGTGCCCAACCTCAGAAGCCATTTCCCAAGAATTCTTAGGCCAGCAGAGCTCCTTGTTTGTGGAGTGTTTACCCTGTCCTTTACTTTTGTAAACGCCTCTACCACCTCCAAGGTTGTGAACTCCCGAGCATATTCCATTCCATATTTGTATTCATAGATTTTCACACTTTTCTACTCTAATTGTGTTTTACTTGGGGCGTAGGTAATGTCAAGGCATTGTTCTGGATGTGAGTGGGAAGATTTTTGTGTAGCACATATTTACATACACATTGGATTCATTTTTCAATTTCCATTTGAAATACTGAATCCCTGACACTATAACCCATACCCTACTAGTCTCTGACTAATAATCCTAATATGATGGTGAAAAATAAGCCAAAAAGAGAAGAAACACAAGCAGTTCAGAGGACGCATGGTGTATAGTTGGAATTGCCTTTTGCATTATATAATGTAGGAGTTATAAGTCTAGTCAATTTTTTGTTGAAATAGTTCTACATGTGTTTTTAAAATTAGCAAATATGTGAATCCCTATCTCCCTTTCTCTGTAGCCTATTTAGCACATGTATGTTTATATGCACATATGGAATTCTACCTGATATCACTCGTATACACTTGTGAGGTGGCTGAATTGGTAGATGCACATTGAGAGAAGAGATCACTTCTCCTAAACGCTGTTGGAACTGAAAATTCAACCTATGGGTGAGCTTCCTAGTTGAAAAACATTATACATGAATCCATGTTCAGTAAAATGAATATTTTTTGATCTGTGGATTATATACATTTCATGATGAATTTCTATTGGCATATATGTTGCTACTTTTTTTTCTTTTATTGGTTGCTGAAAACATTACAAAGCTCTTGACATATCATATTTCATACATTATATTCAAGTGGGTTATGAACTCCCATTTTTACTCCAAATACATATTGCAGAATCACATTAGTTACACATCCATATTTTTACATAATGCCCTATTAGTTACTGTTGTATTCTGCTACCTTTCCTATACTCTACTATCCCCACTCCCCTATCTTCCCATCTTCTCTCTCTACCATACCTACTCTAAATCATTTCTCTCCTTGTTTATTTTCCCACAACCTCTTATATGTAATTTTGTGTAACAATAAGTGTCTCTCTCCATTACCATGCAATTTCCCTCTTCTCTCCTTTTCCCTCCCACCTCATGTTTCTGCTTAATGTTAATCTTTTCTTCATGCTCTTCCTCCCTGCTCTGTTCTTAGGTGCTCTCATTATATCAAACAAGACATTTGGCATTTGTTTTTTAGGGATTGGCTAGCTTCACTAACCATAATCTGCTCAGTGCCATGCATTTCCCTGCAAATTCCAAGATTTGGTCATTTTTTAGTGCTGCGTAATTCTCCATAGTATATAAAAGTCACATTTTTTTATCCATTCATCTATTGAAGGGCATCTGGGTTGGTTCCACAGTGTAGCAATTGTGAATTGTGCTGCTATGAAAATCGATGTGGCAGTATCCCTGTAGTACGCTCTTTTAAGGTCTTCAGGGAATAGTCCGAGAAGGGCAATAGCTGGATCAAATGGTGCTTCCATTCCCAGATTTCCCAGGAATCTCCATACTGCTTTCCAAATTGGCCGCACCAGTTTTCAGTTCCACCAGCAATGTACAAGAGTACCCTTTTCCCCACATCCTCGCCAGCACTTGTTGTTGTTTGACTTCATTATGGCTGCCAATCTCACTGGATTGAGATGGTATTTTAGGGTGGTTTTTATTTGCATTTCTCTTACTGCTAGAAATGGAGAGCATTTTTTCATGTACTTGTTAATTGATTCTATGTCCTCCTCTGAGAAGTTTCTGTTCAGGTCCTTGGCCCATTGGGTTATTGGTTATCTTATTGTCTAATTTTCTGAGTTCTTTGTATATTTTGTATACTCTGGATATTAGGGCTCCATGTGAAGGGTGAGGACTAAAAATTTGTTCCCATGATGTAGGCTCCATATTTACCTCTCTTATTGTTTCTCTCTTTAAGAAAAAAAATCAGTTTAAGTAAGTCCCATTTGTTGATTCTTATTATTAACTCTTATTCGATGGGTGTCCTATTAAGGAATTTGGAGCCTGACCACACAATATGTAGATAGGAGCCAACTTTTTATTCTATCAGATGCAGAGACTCTGATTTGAATCTAGCTCCTTGATCCACATTGAGTTAACTTTTGTGCATGGCGAGAGGAGGGGATTCAGTTTCATTTTGTTGCATATGGATTTCCAGTTTACCCAACTCCATTTGATGAAGATGCTATCCTTCCTCCATTGCAGGCCATTAGCTCCTTTATCAAATATAAGACAGTTGTAGATTTTTGGATTAGTCTCTGTGTCCTCCATTCTGTACCATTGGTCCACCCGCCTGTTTTGGTACCAGTACCATGCTGTTTTTGTTATGAATGCTCTGTAATATAGTTTGAAATCTGGTATCACTATACTGCCTGATTCACAATTCCTGCTTAGAATTGCTTTTGCTATTCTGGGTCTTTTATTTTTCCATTTGAATTTCATGATTGCTTTATCTATTTCTACAAAAAAAATCCTTTGGGATTTTGATTGCCATTGTATTAAACCTATAGAGAACTTTTGGTTATATAGCAATTTTGATATGTTTAGTTCTGCCTATCCATGAACAGGGTATATTTTTCCATCTTCTAGGATCTTATTCTATTTCTCTTTTAGGTTCTGTAGTTTTGCATTATATAAATCTTTCCACCTCTTTTGTTAGGTTGATTCCCAAGTATTTAATTATTTTGAGGAAATTGGGAATCCAGTGTTTTGACTCATTTTGTTTCAGAAGTTTTGTCGCTGATATACAGAAATGCCTTTGATTTATGCATGTTGATTTTATATCCTGCCACATTGCTGCATTCATTTATTAGTTCTAGTATTTTTTTCTGTAGACCCTTTTGGGTCTTCTATGTATAGAATCATGTCATCTACAAATAGTGATAATTTAAGTTCTTCTTTTCCTATTTTTATGCCTTTAATGTCTTTCATCTCTCTAATTGCTCTGGCCAGTTTTTCGAGAACTATATGAATAGAAGTGGTGATAGAGGATATCTCTGCCTTGTTCCAGATTTTAAAGTGAATGCCTTCAATTTTTCTCCATTCAGAATGATGCTAGCCTGAGGCTTAACATAGTTATCTTTTACAATGTCGAGGTAAGTTCCTGTTATCCCTAGTTTTTAAAATGTTTTGAACATAAATGAATGCTCTACTTTTTTGAATGGTTTTTCTGCGTCTATCAAGATGATCATATGGTTCTTATCTTTAAGTCTATTGATGTTGTGAATAACATTTATTGAATTCCATATATTGAAGCCTCCTTGCATCCCAGGGATGAATTCAAGTTGATCATGGTGCACAATTTTTTTGATGTGCCTTTGTATCCAATTCGCCAGAATTTTAATGAGGATTTTTGCATCTAGGTTCATCAGAGATATTGGTCTGTAGTTTTCTTTCTTTGAGGTGTCTTTGTCTGGTTTCAGAATCTGGGTGATGTTGGCCTCATAGAATGAATTTGGCAGAGCTTCCAGTTTTTCTATTTCCTGAATAACTTGAAAAGTATTGGTATTAATTCTTCTTTAAAAGTTTTGTAAAACTCTGCTGTATACCCATCCGGTCCTGGGTTTTCTTGGTTGGTAGTCTTTTGATTGCTTCTTCTACTTCATCCATTGATATTGGTCAGTTAAAATTGTGTGTTTCCTCCTGACTCAGTCTGGTCAAATCATATGACTTAAGAAATTTATCGATGTCTTCACTATTTTCTATTTTATTGGAATACAGTTTTTCAAAATAATTTCTAATTTTCTTCTGTATTTATTTAGCATCTGTTGTGATATTGCCTTTTTCATCCCGTATGTTAGTAATTTGAGTTCTCTCTCTTCTTCTCTTCGTTAGCATGGCTAAGGGTCTGTCGATCTTATTTATCTTTTTGAAGAAGCACCTTTTAGTTTTGTTAATTTTTTCAATAGTTTCTTTTGTTTCAATTTCGCTATGATTTTAATTATTTCTTTCCTTCTGCTACATTTTCTGTTGTTTTGCTCTGCTTCTTCTAGGGCTTTGAGATGAAGTGTGAGCTCATTTGTTTGTTTGTTTTTTTTTTCTATTTTGAGGAATGACCTCCAGGCGATGAATTTACCTCTTAAAACTTCTTTTCATTGTGTCCCATAGAATCTGATATGTTGTGTCTGTATTTTCATTTATCTCTAAGAATTTTTGATTTCCTCCTTTTTGTCTTCTGTAACCCATTGATCATTCAGTAACATATTCTTCATTTTGCATGTGATGTATGATTTTTTCTTCCTTCTTTATCATTGGTTTCCAGGTTCATTCCATTATGATCACAAAAAATTCATGGTATTATCTCCACCCCTTTATATTTACTGAGGGTTGCCCTATGGCATAACATATGGTCTATTTTTGAGAAGGATCCATGTGCTGGTGAGAAAAAAGTATATCCACTTGATGATGGTTGATATATTCTATATATGTCAGTTAAGTATAGGGTATTGATTGTGATATTGAGTTCTATAGTTTCTTTATTCAACTTTTGTTTGGAGGATCTGTCCAATGGTAAGAGAGGTGAGTTGAAGTCACCCATCATTATTGTATTGTGGTCTATTTGACTCTTGAACTTGAGGATAAATTGTTTTATGAACGTCGCAGCACCATTATTTGCTGCGTGAATATTGATAATTGTTATGTCTTGTCGGTGAATGGTTTCTTTTAAAAGTATATAAAGTCCTTCCTTATCCCTTTGATTAAATTAGTCTTGAGGTCGATTTTATTCGATAGGAGGATGGCCACCCCAGCTTGCTTACGAGGACCGTGTGCATGGTATAAATTTTCCCAATCTTTCACCTTCAGCCTGTGTATGTCTTTTCCATTCAGATGTGTCCCTTGGAGGCAACATATTGTTGGATTTTTTTTTTTATTTCAAGTTACAAGCCAATATCACTTTATTCGAGAGTTTATGCCATTATCATTTAGAGTTACTATTGATATATGGTTTGTACTGCCACCCATGTTTTTATATATATATTTTTTAATTAGTTTGATTCTCCATGGTTTGCTTTTCCCCTTCCCTCTGTCATTACTGAGGCACTTCTCACTGATGGTTTTCTTTGTTGATTTTCATTTCTTCCTCGTGTAGTGTTTTGCTCAAGATGCTTTGCAATGCTGGTTATCTGGCTGAAATTCTTTTAGCTTTTGTTTATCATGAAATATTTTTATCTCGTTGTCTTATCTTAAGCTTAATTTTGCTGGATACATAATTCTTGGTTGGCATCCATTGTCTTTCAGTGTTTGAAGTACGTTGTTCCAGGATCTTCTCACTTCCAGCGTCTATGATGAAAAATCCATTGTTAAACTTTTTGGTTTACCCCTGATTGTAATGATTGTAATCTGCCTCCTTTCTCTGGTAGCTTTTAATATTTTCTCTTTGTTCTGTATATTGGATATCTTTATAACAATGTGTCTTGGCATTGGTCTACTGTGATTTTGTGTGCTCGGTGTCCTGTAAGCATCTACAATTTGTTTATCCGTTTCCATTTTTATTTCTGGAAAGTTTTCTGTAATTATTTCATTCAGCAGGTTTCTCATTCCCTTGGTTTGAATCTCTGTACCTTCCTCTATCCATATGACTCATTAGTTTGTTTTTTTTTATGTTATCCCATATCTCTTGAATGTTTTCTCATAATTTTTTTACAGCATTTCTTTGTTGGCTAGACTTTTTTTCAAGATGATATATTTTGTCTTCATTATCTGACATTCTGTCTTCTACTTGCTCTACTCTGTTAGTGATACTCTCAATTGAGTTTTTTAATTTGGTTTTATCATTTCCTTGATTTCTAGAATTATTGTTTGATTTTTCTAATAATCTCTATCTCCTGATAAAGATGCTTAATTTCTCATTTTATCTGTTTATGTAATTCATTTTCAATGCGTTTTATCACTGTTTGTTTTTGCTGTCTCGTATCCTCTTTAAGGTTCCATTCCATCTGTCTAAGGTATTACTTGAGTTCTTTATATGACCATTTTTTTGATGACTCTAGGTGCTCTTGAATATTTAGGCTGTCCTTCATTGTTCGTACTCCTTTTCTTCCTTGTTTTTATATGCTGCTCATGTTACTTCTTCTTCTGTTTGACTACTGAGTTACTGCTTACTCTTATAAATTTATTTGATTCTTGGGAGGAAAGATATTAGAAGGGAAGGGAGAAGTCACTAAAGAGAATGAGAGTAGGCAGGTAGAATTCAAGGAAGGGGGAATAAGAAAAATGAAAAGAAATGAAAAGACAAAAGAAAAAAATAGAAAATAAAGAAAGAAAGTTTTAAGTAATGATGATGATTAAAAAATTGAAAATTAAAATTTAAAATAATAATAATAATAATAAAATAAAAAAATTAAAAAATGAAAACATTTAAAAAAGTTAAAGAACAACAATAACAAAAATGAAAATGAAAGAAAAAAACAAATAAAAAAATAATAATAATACATGCAGTCCTAGAGTTCAAATAACTTCTCTTCCAGTAGGTGGAGCTGTGCGCACTGGGCCAAGCTTCTCCTCTCAATAAGTGAGAACCAATCACTGTGCAGCAGCTCTTTCTCCCAGACTGGGCGGGTCTCCAATTCTGAGTGCCTAGGGCTTTCTCTTGTGCTTCCTCAAGCCAGGCCCCACTCACCTGTGATGCTCACCACAATACTGGTTACAAGCCAGGCCTCTGCTCCTCGTAGCCCTGTTTCCATGAACGCCTGGGCACACTCTCCTTGTTTGCCTTCCTCAGACCCTAAGTTTGTAGAGCTTGGGGCTGAGAACCTCCAGCGAATTTGCTTGCCCTTCAGGAGCCATGGCCCCGGTAGGTGGTGTAAGAGACCTCAATTGTCAGCACTGGTGGGAGCGGTAGCAGGGAATTCCACGCCGCGAGTCCCGAGCCAATCTTGATTCCCTAGGTCTGGGTATCGCGCTCCTTGGAGAGCTGGGAGGGGCCATTACGGCAGAGGTGGGAAGGGCCCTTGAGGTTTCCCTGCGTTATTGAGAGATATGGCAATGGGATTACACACTTGTCGCGCTGGTTTCAATGAAGTTATCTCCTCCGCCTGTGACGTCAGTTCTCTGCCATGGTGGTATCCCATTCAAATGGTGACCGTTCGTTCCCTTTGCTGGGTGACCAATGCAACAGGTGGGTCCTGACTATCTCTCCCAAGCCCCATTTCAATCCTGTGGCCACTGCCTATGAAGGCTCAGTTGGCTTTTAACTCTCAATTCAGAAAGCCCGACCAGTTATTTCAGCGGGAATGTTAGTGCTGAGTCACAAAAACCAGACGAATCTAAGCTTGAATGCAGCCAATCCAGGCTTTGTGTGTGTTCTGAGGGGCCCAGACTGTTCACCCCAGATTCACAACAGGTCAATATTGCCTAGTGATTCTGAGCAAACAGCATTTAGACAGTTTACGACTCCCTATGCCCGCGCAGCTGAAGAGATCAGAGACTTGATTTCTCCATGCCTGCCTTCATAATGGATCTCCTGTATTGCTACTTTTTAATATCTGTGCTTTTGCGTGTGTATATATATATATATATATATATATATATATATATATATATACTCTTTAGATTTTCAAAATATGAAATATATGTGTCTTATTATGCACTCCTTAAATTCATTCATATTCATATCTGTGGATTTATAATCAACTTTCCACAAGATTATTTTCAGAAATAATCATCCCCCTGAAATACATATTGTTTCCTAGTACTGAAAACTAAATTCAGTGAATGGTGCATACAAACCCTAATATTTCTACAGTTACTTAGCCAGTTTAAAATCAATGCAAGTTGATTTCTAGGGGACATGATGTGTATTTTGACTTTCATTTTTATTCAACACTTGTACGTTACTATGTCTTCAGTTTGTGCACATCATGGGATATATATTTCAGTCACAAATTAGAAAATTTATAGGCATTTGTTTCACGATCAATCACTTCCTGATTCAGAACACATGTATCCCTCCATGTTTCTTGACTGGTCTTTTCATGAGACTTCTTTCCAAACACATTATTTTTGTTTAACATCATCACGTATAAAGCAAAACTCAAACACCATTCTTCATAAACCATAATCCTAATATTACCATTAGATATATAACTGGTTGGAATGAATGATTGTATATCAATATAAGATTTCTTATATATTTTCACATATCAATTCAATCCATTATTTAAAGTGGAATCAGTTACGTTATTTATTCATAGTATGGTCTATTCATGCATTATCTCTATATTAATAGGCACAGGGTACACCTCTTTGTACCCCTAATACTAATGTATACGTCTTCAAAATATTGCCCCCAAAAATGGTGAAAGAAATACTCATGTCACCTGATCTACATATACATTTTATCACAGTAATATTCTGAACAAAAAAAAACATAAAAATGTAACACTTATGATTGTACAAAAGCCTAAAAGGAAAGTGAACATGGATAACTAATAACATCCATGTCCAGGTTGCCTAATGCTCTCAAATGTCATTCCCATTCGTGACGACATATTTGTTTTATCCTATGATTATGTATTGAAACTCAACCCTGTTGAAAATGTCTAATCCTATGACTCACTTTATATTTTGCCTGATTTTGTAATGTCTCTATTGACACCTGCTTTCCTACACATTTTCCCCAGTTCATCATTGTGACTAACTCTTCACATGTGCTGACATTTACATTCACTCTCCCAATGAAACCCTATTGCTAAAGAAGCTTTTTATTCCAAATCATATACTCACTCTTCTTCCTAAACCTACTGACTATCTTCCTAATCCTACTGACTATCCCTTTTTGACTGGATGTTCTCTTCTACATTCAATCATCCAAGGTACAAGGTCCAATGCCACTGTATTTCGATTTAACTGAGACAATTGTACAGAACATAATTCAACACTAAGTATCCAAATCAAGGGCTCAATACCCTTCTGGGCTTCAAATCCTTCTTAGATTCCCGTTTTCATACATATATTTCACCTATATATTCTTATAAATATCGCAGGTTCCCAATCTCATTATTCATCCTGCAGAATGATTCCTAACCCAAATCGAACATATTATTAACCCTAACCATACACTAACTTTGCAGGAGAGCAGGAACAGTGTGTGTATTAAACTACAGGAATCTAGGGGATGTTCACCTGCTGAGAAACTCAAATGTTCATGCAGAAGTGATCCCTGGTGAAGATGAAGGCAGCTATGAAGTACCTCAGAAAGCAAAAGTCATCTTCCATGGCAATCATCCTGGTCAGGATGAAGGGTTGTGTCTGAATCAATCTCTCTCTTCTTAATGTATAGAACATGGACCAAACCAGTCCTGTGTGGAAGCTGTTCCCGGGTGCTTACGGTTGATATAACATTCTAACTAGAGAAAGTGTCCCATGAAAATCAGGGCAGCCTCCACCTCATAGTATTTTGGAAGCAACTGTTAGGACAAAGTGGTTGCCAAGGCAGTGACATAATTCAGATCCTGAAGGAAGTGATCTCACCTTACTTCCTTGGTGATGGAACTCTCTGAACTTGAAATCCAGGAAGCCAGGCACCCAGAGACAGTCTCTGTCCTAGTCCCAGTGGTCTGACATGTTTGGATTTACCAAGGACAGAGTCAGTCTTTCTTGGTACCTACAGATGTGAGGAAGGCCAAATGCCAGGAAACCTCTGAAGAGGGGCTTTTCCTGAGAAGGCAGGTAGTGCCTCACCGCTGGCTCTTGAGAACTTCACAGAGTTGGCCAAGCAGACATGATCTGAGACAGGAGAGGTCATTTTGGAGGAACATAGTATGGCTCACTAGTCAGAGGATACTCCGGGGAGTCACAGACCTACTAGGGGGAAGGAGGTGCCTTTGTGGGTATGGGTGTGAGTTTGTGGTTTTGTCTCATGTTCTGAGGATAGGTAGGAAAGGCCGTTTGTTTGGTATGGAGTGGAATATTTGTATTAAGTCCTTTGACAAGGCGAGTGTTCCTATGTGTGTGTGTATCCCACTGAGTCCATTGTTGTAGACATTAGAAAAGACAATGCATCAATGGATGTGTTCTGTCTAGTAGAAAGCTTCCCAGCATTCATCCTGCCCAATTCATGAGTGGACTCTGGCTTGCCTTATGGATGGGCAACACCTACAAGCTTACTAATTTCCTGTTTTCTCTCTCAATTCTGGCGACTCTCCAGAATCGTATCATGGTTTTGTGTCCAAGATTTGTACCGCCTCCAAGATCTGTGACATTGCTATGTACTGGAAGCTGAAGGAAATGGCTAGCATCTCAGAAATCTCAGATATCTGTTGACCTGGAAAGTCTCAGTGGAGAAACCCTGCTTTGGTCATTCTGCTTACCTATTGTTCTGTTGAATGACAGGAAGTTTTTTGCCTCAAGCCACCACTTTGTGAAGCCTGAAGAAAAGAGTTTTCAAATGGAAATGAAAGGGCATCACCTGTGGCTCTTTGCTTAATTGCTTAGGATTGGGATATGTCTGAATCAGCCTGTTGGCCCTGTGTGAGGCTGTGGCTTAGATTCTCAGCACCTGATGGATCTAAAGATAGATCCCATGCGTGCATCCAAAACCAAAATTGCAAAAAGATCAGATATTGTTGATGAACTCTCTTGCCTTCCTCTGGTAGGTTCCTGATATTCATCAAGTGAGAATAGGGATCCTTTGGGTCAAATGAGTTCTTCAAAGCCCTGCAGAGGCTAGGCCATAGGTGCTTGATTTTCATGACTCCAATTCACTTAAAGAATCTAAACCCCAAAGCTAGAAGGCCTCAAGTTGGAGAAGCCAAGCAATATTAAAGGCAGGCCTATTTGATCACTCCTGGTTCACAGGAAGAGAGTCCAGGCCACCCTGACTTTAGGCAAATGAGGGGCAGGGAGCTTATTTTAGACACTGTCGTGGGCTGCGTCCCTTATGGAAACCTCCAGCCAGAGGATATGATGAGTGTCTATATGGAAGAAGATGAGGGCCATGTGAGAGTGTTTGGTTTTAATTGTGGACATATGTCTGGCGGTTGGAAGAGATCACTGGGTCCACCTAGGCTTGCACTCTGGTGTGATTCCCCTTAGAGACTGAGTTCTTTTACTGATCTCAGAGAATTATTGCTAGGAATTGTGTTGGAATTTTAGATGGCCATGCATGAGAGTTGTCCTTGGAAAGTGACATCTAGGCCCAAGGTGACTTTCCACAGAGCACAGGGAATCTCAGCCAGGATATCACATGATATTATTCTTAAAGACTTGGCAGCCATATTTGAGAGTCAAAACACACATGGAACATACATTGTAGACCTCAATGGGCCTGGCTTAATCTGACTTTTGGGCACTTTTGGAAGCCTTGCCTGTAAGAATTCTCCAGAGTTTTCATTGAAATTAGCTTCCTCACCATTTAATGGTTTCTGAGTGAATTGAAATCCACAGTGCCTCCAACTTCATCCTTGAAAATTGGCTTGATCAATACCATGAAATTTTTGAAATTCCCATGACCGGGTAGCTCTGGAGAACATTTGAATGTCCTGTTGCTGATCATGAGTATACAAGACAGTGCCTTGATTGACTGGGTTTTATGAAAATGGTGTTTAACAGAGATGCCAGTAAGTTGGATCCTGCTGAGTAGTTGTACTAGAGTAGTGGATGGCAGGTGTGTAATAAAACATCTGTGGTGGGGGCATGTGGATCTGCCATTGGCTTCCAAATGGATTGTGACTGACATTTTGCAGCCAGTAGACCCTTATATGTAAAAGCATATTGTTATATGGAGAGGTTTTAGGGCAATGTTCAGAATCAGGTTGCTATGGAAAATGGGGCAAGCTATGTGGGATAGAAGCCTGGTTGGTGCATTCTCCTGAGGAACCTGACCCACCACACTTGACAGAACTCACTTCAGCACTGTGTCCCATTTGAACTCCTTGTATTTCATGAAGCAAATACCAAACTCCCAGTGCAGCAGCAAGAAATACCACGAATAGTGGAGGATGACCAAATGGAATTACAGTCCACAAGGGGAGACATTTAGACCCCAGTGGCCACAGGTTACCTACAAATAGAAAATTCAGCACTGCTGCCTCATGTTCATTGGAAAATAAGAATCCATGTCATCCAGATCACATAGATGAAGACTCAGCTATGATGGTCTCACAACAAATGAAACTAATGCTCCTGACAACAGCATATATTTCATTGCCCAACCTCAGAGGCAGTTTCTCCAGATGTTAGGCTGGCAGAACTTCATGTTTGTGGAGTTTTTACCCTGTCCCTTACTTTTGGAAACTCCTCTACCACCTGCAAATTTGTGAACTCCTGAGCATTTTTCATTCCACATATGTATTCACAGATTTTCTAACTCTTCTCCTCTAATTGTGTCTTATGTGGGGCGAAGGTAATGTCAAGGCATTGTGCTGAATGAGAGTGGGAATTTTTTGTGTAGCACATATTTGCATACACATTGGATACATTTTCCAATTTTCCATTCAAAATACTGAATCCCTGACACTAACACATACCCTACTAGACTTTGACTTCTAATCCTAATATGGTGGAGAAAAATAACCCAAACAGAATAGAAATACAAGAGGTTCACAGGAGGCATGGTGTATAGTTGGTCTTGCCTTTCGTATGATAAATGGTAGGTGTTATAAATCTAGCGAATTTTAATTGAAATAGTTCTATATGTGTTTTAAAAGTTAACAAATATGTGAATAACTGTCTCCCTTTCTCTGTAGCCTATTCATCACATGTATTTTCATATGCACATTTACAATTCTACCTGGTATCACTCGTACATTTTGTGAGGTGGCTGGCTTGGCAGATGCAAATTGTGAGAAGAGATCACTCCTACTAAACGCTGTTGGAAATGAAAATACAACATATGAGTGAGCTTCTTAGTTGAACAACATAAATCCATGTTCATTAAAATGAATATTTTTGGATCTGTGGATGATATATTATTTCATGGTGAATTTCGATTGGCATACATAATGCTACTTTTTAATGTCTGTGAGTGTATATATATATATATATATATATATATATATATATATATATTCACTCTCCAGATTTTTCAAAATATGAAGTATATTTTTCTTATTATACACTCCCTAAATTCATTCATATTCATGTATGTGGATTTATAATCATGTTTTCACAAGAATATTCTCAGAAATATTCATCCACCTGAAATGCATATTTGTTTCTTAGTACTGAAAACTAACTTCGGGGGATCATATGATGGTGGTGAAGGGAGTGCATCACCCCCATGTACCGCGTCACTGTGCGGGAGAATGACGAGTTATAACGGCTAAAATATATCTTGTTAGAAATTTCCAGCAAAATTGGGGTGCTCCAAAACCTAGTGGACATATTTCCATCTCACAAGGATCAGCTATGAGAGCTCAAACACGAGTGATTTGTCCGCATGGAGCGTCATGCTGCTTATTCAGGAAATCGGTCTGTGGCTAGAGTCTGCGGCGCGCACTGGGAAACGAAGAGATAGCAATGCAAATATACAGCGGTGTGGATTCTGTGGGCTCCTGCCAGGTATGCAATCACTGTGCTAAGTGCTGAATTCTTTGTTTGAGATGGGGAAGGATGCGGTCCAATTCGGTTCTCCACACCGGTCAGACCACAGAGGAAGCCAGCGGCCACTATCTTGGAGAGCTGATGTCACCATCCCTGTTTTTGACTGATCGAAGCTCATTCAGCTATAGAACAGGTAATTTCAGGATGCCATTCACCTTTGTGTTGCAGACAAATTACTCAGGCTCAGTGCTAAAGAACCTTCAGAAACTCCGTCTTGGAGCCTGCTCCTATTAGAACATACACAAAGCCCAGAGCGGCCGAATTCCACCTCTCGGAACTGATCTGGCCCAGGGCTAAAGAACCCACGGAAACTGCTTCTCGGTCCGGGTCTTGCTGAATACTGTGGAGGTAAATATCAACCGAGCCTTCATAGGCAGTGGCAACAGGATTGAGACACGGCTTGTGAGGGCCGGTCAGGACTCACTCATTGCTTTGGTCACCCAGAAAAGGGAACAAAATGCTGCCTTTCACATGGGATACCAACATGGCAAATTTCTGATGTCATCAGAAAGCAGCAGAGGAGATAACTTCATTGATACCAGCAGTGACAGAAACAGTTGGTCTCCTGGTGAAGAAAGTGAGTCACAAACACCCGGGTCTCTCTCACTTTGTCATCAAGCCAGAGGGGCAGAGCAGAGCAGCTGCCCTCGACTGGAACAGACCCAGTGACACACCTGCATGGTAGTTACGTCAACCCAATTGGAGTAGAGGCAGAACAAAGCCGCCGCCCGTGCACAGAACAGGCCCAGCGACCCGCAGGTGTGGTAGTCACGTCACCCCAATTGGAGTAGTTGCAGAGCAGAGCCTTCTCCCACGCCTAGTAAAATCCCAGTGGGTCACCAGCGTGGTAGTCACATCACCCCAATAGGAGTAGGGGCAGAGCAGAGCCTTCGCCCACGCACAGAACAGGCACAGCAACCTGCCGGCATGGTAGTCACGACACACCAATTGGAGTAGGGGCAGAGCAGAGCCACCACCCGCGCCCGCAAGGTAGCATACCTGCACCTGACCAGAAGAAGAGGCCCAGCGGCCGGCTGGCGCGGCAGACACTTTACCATATTTGGAGTAGGGGCAGAACAGATCTGTAGCCCGTGCTCACAAGGTAGGCAGACCTGCGACCAACCGGCGGACCAGGCACAGCGGCCCGCCGGCGTGGTAGTCACGTCACCCCAATTGGAGTAGGAGTAGAGCAGTGCCGCCGCCCACGCCTCCAAGGTAGGCAGACCTGCGACTGATTGGCAGAACACCACAGGGGTCCACGGGCGTGGTAGACAGGTCACACCAATTGGAGGAAAAAATAAATAAAATGGACAGACCCCTAGCCATGCTAACGATGAGGAGAGAGAACTCAAATTACTATCATAAGGGATGAAAAAGGCAATATCACAACAGATATTTCAGAAATACAGAAGATAATCAGAAATTACTTTGAATCCTTATACTCTAAAATAATAGAAGATAGTGAAGGCATCAAAAAATTTCTTAAGTCATATGATCTGACCAGAGTGAGTTAGGAGGATATAGACAACCTAAACATAAAAATATCAATTGAGGAAATAAAAAAAAACCATCCAAAGATTACCAACTAAGAAAATCCCAGGACCGTATGGGTATACAGCAGAGTTTTACAATACCTTTAAATATGAACTAATACCAATACTTTTAAAGCTATTTCAGAAAATTGAAAAAGAGGGAGATCTTCCAAATTCATTCTACGAGGCAAATATCACCCTGATTCCTACACCAGATAGACACTTCAAAGAAAGAAGACTAAAGACCGATATCTCTAATGAACCTAAATGCAAAAATCTTAAATTAAATTCTGGCAAATCAGATACAAAAACATATCAAAAAAATGTGCACCATGATCAAGTAGGATTCATCCCTGGGATGCAAGGAGGGTTCAATATACGAAAATCAATAAATGTTATTCACCACATCAATTGACTTAAAATAAAAACCATATTATCATCTAGATAGATGCAGAAAAAGCATTCGACAAAGTACAGCATCCCTTTATGTTCAAAACTCTAGAAAAACTAGGAATAACAGGAACATTCCTCAATATTGTAAAAGCAATCTATGCTAAACCGCAGGCTAGCATCATTCTGAATGGAGAAAAATTGAAGACATTCCCTCTAAAATCTGGAACAAGACAGGGATGCCTGCTCTCACCACTTTTGTTCAATATAGTTATCAAAAGACTGGCCAGAGCAATTAGACAGATGAAAGAAATTAAAGTCATATAAATAGGAAAAGAATAACTTAAATTATCACTATTGCAGATGACATGATTCTATACCTAGCAGACCCAAAAGGTTCTACAAAGAAACTAATAGAGCTAATAAATGAATTCAGCAAAGTGGCAGGATATAAAATCAACACGCATAAATCAAAGGCATTCCTGTATATCAGTGACAAATCCTCTGAAATGGAAATGAGGACAACCACTCCATTCACAATATCCTAAAAAAAAAAAAAAATGGGAATCAACCTAACAAAAGAGGTGAAAGTCTTATACAATGAAAACTACAGAACCCTAAAGAGAGAAATAGAAGATCTTAGAAGATGTAAAAATATACCCTGTTCATGGATAGGCAGAACTAACATCATCAAAATGGCGATATTACCAAAAGTTCTCTATAGGTTTAATCCAATGCCAATCAAAATCCCAAAGGCATTTCTTGTAGAAATAGAGAAAGCAATCATGAAATTCATATGAAAAAATAAAAGACCCAGAATTGCAAAACAATGCTAAGCAGGAAGTGTGAATCAGGCGGTATAACGATACCAGACTTCAAACTATACTACAGAGCAATAGTAACAAAAATAGCATGGTACTGGTACCAAAACAGGCAGGTGGACCAATGGTACAGAATAGAGGACACAGAAACCAATCCACAAAACTACAACTATCTTATATTTGATAAAGGAGCTAAAAGCATGCAATGGAGGAAGGATAGCATCTTCAACAAATGGTGTTGGGAAAACTGACAATCCATATATAACAAAATGAAACTGAATCCCTTTTTCTCACCATGCACAAAAGTTAACTCAAAATGAATCAAGGACCTTGATATCAAATGAGAGACACACTGTCTGATATAAGAAAAATTTGGTTACGATGTACATACTGTGGGGTTGGGCTCCAAATTCCTCAATAGGACCCCTATAGTACAAGAGTTAATAACTAGAATCAAAAAATGGGACTTACTCAACTAAAAAAGTTTTTTTCTCAGCAAAAGAAACAATAAGAGGTAAATAGGGAGCCTACATACTGGAAAGAAATCTTTACTACTCACACTTCAGATAGAGCCCTAATATCCAGAGTATACAAAGAACTCAAAAAATTAGACAATAAGATAACAAATAACCCAATCAACAAATGGGCCAAGGACCTCAACAGACACTTCTCAGATGAGGACATACAATCAATCAACAAGTACATGAAAAAATGCTCACCATCTCCAGCAGTCAGAGAAATGCAAATGAAAACCACCCTAAGATACCATCTCACTCCAGTAAGATTAGCAGCCATTATGAAGTCAAACAACAAGAAGTGCTGGCAAGGATGTGGGAAAAGAGGTACACTTGTACATTGCTGGTGGGACTGCAAATTGGTGCAGCCAATTTGGAAAGCAGTATGGAGATTTCTTGGAAAGCTTGGAATGGAACCACCATTTGACCCAGCTATTGCCCTTCTTGGTCTATTCACTAAAGACCTAAAAAGAGCATGCTACAGGGACACTGCTACATCGATGTTCATAGCAGCACAATTCACAACAGCAAGACTGTGGAACCAACTTAGATGCCCTTCAATAGAAGAATGGATAAAAAAAAATGTGGCATTTATACACAATGGATTATTACTTTGCATTGAAAAATAAAAAAATCATACAATTTGCAGGGAAATGGATTGCATTAGACTAGATTATGCTAAGTGAAGCTACACAATTCCTATAAAACAAATGCCAAATGTCATGTTTGATATAAGGAGAGTAACTAAGAACAGATAGGGATGAAGAGCATGACAAGATGATTAACATTAAACAGGAATGAGAGGAGGAAGGGAGGGAGAAGGGAAATTGCATGGAATTGGAAGGAGGCCCTCTGGGTTATACAAAATTACATACAAGAGGAATTGAGGGGAAAGGGAAAAATAATACAAGGGGGAGAAATTTATTACAGTAGAGGGAGTAGAGAGAGAAGTGGGGAGGGGCGGGGAGGCCAGGGGGAATAGTAGAGGATACGAAAGGCAGCAGAATACAACAGACACTAGTATGGCAATATGTGAATCAATGGATGTGTAACTGATGTGATTCTGCAATCTGTATACAGGGTAAAAATGGGAGTTCATAACCCACTTGAATCAAAGTGTAAAATATGGTATATCAAGAACTATGTAATGTTTTGAACAACCATAAATAAAAATAAAAAAAAAAACTCTCTTTGGTGAATAATGCATGCAATTCTAATATTTCTACAGTAACTGACCCAGTTTAACATCAATGCAAGTAGATTCCTATTGGACATGATGTGTATTTTGACGTTCACTTTTATTCAACACTGGTACATTACTATTTCATCAGTTTATGCACATAACAGGATAT
Source organism: Callospermophilus lateralis (assembly GCF_048772815.1). Lineage (NCBI taxonomy): Eukaryota > Metazoa > Chordata > Mammalia > Rodentia > Sciuridae > Callospermophilus > Callospermophilus lateralis. The sequence continues at coordinate 93,269 of NW_027513908.1, forward strand.
ATATTTCATTCACAATTTAGAAAATTTATAGGCACTTGTTTCACTTTCAATCACTTCCTGCTTCAGAACACATGAATTCCTCCATATTTCTTGATTGGTCTTTTTATGAGACTTTTTTCCAAACATATTATTTTCGATTTCCATAATCACTTTTGAAACAAAACTCACACACACTTCATGATAAACAATAACCCTAAGATTACCATTAGATATATAACTGGTTGGAGTGAATGATTGTATGTCAATATATGATTTCCTATATATTTTCAGATATCAATTCAATCCATTATTTAAAGTGGAACCAGTTATAATATTTATTCACATTATGGTCTATTCATGCATTATCTCTATATTCAAAGACACAGGGTACTCCACTTTGTACCCCCAATACTAATTTATATGTCTTCAAATATTGCTCCCAGTAATGGTGGAAGAAATACTCATGTCATATGATCTACATACACATTTGATCACAATATTTTTCTGGGCACAAAATGCAAAGATCACACTTATGATTGTACCAAATCCTAAATGGAAAGTGAACATGGATTACTAAAACGATAAATGTCCAGGTTGCCTAATGCTTTCAAATGTCATTCCTATTGGTGACGACATATTTGTTTCTTCCTAAGATTATGTATTCAATCTCAACCCTATTGAAAATGTCTAATCCTATCACTCACTGTATAATTGCCTCATTTCATAATGTCTGTATTGATATTTTCCTTTTTACATATTTTCCCCATTTCATCATGTGACTGACTCTTCACATGTGCTGAAATTTACATTCACTCTATAACAAAAACCCTATTGCTACAGAACTTTTGCCCCAAATCCTATACTCACTCTATTTCCTAAACCTACTGACTACCTTCCTAATCCCACCGACTATCTCAATTTGAGTGGATGTTCTCTTCTAAAATCAATCATCCAAGGTGTAAGGTCCTATGCCATTGATTATTGATTTATCTGAGACATCTGTGCAGAACGTAATTATAAGCTAAGTATCCCAATCAAGGGCCTAATGCCCTTCTGGGCTTCAAATCTTACCTAGATTTCTGTTTCCATACTTATATTTCACCTCTATAATCTTATAAATATCGCAGGTTCCCAATACTATTAATCATCCTTCGCAATGATTCGTAACCCAAATCGAACATGTTATTAACCCTAAACATACACTCTTACCTTAATCTAACTTTGCAGAAGAGCAGGGACAGAGTTCGTCTTACAATACAGGAATGTAGGGTATCTTCCTCCTGCTGAGAACCTCAAATGTCCATGCAGACTTGATCCCTGGAGAAGATGTAGGCAGCTATGAAGGACCTGAGAGAGCAAATGTCATCTTCCATCGCAAACAACCTTCCCAGGATGAAGGGTTGTGTCTGAATAAGCCTCTCTCTTGTTAATGTAGAGAAGATAGACCAAACCAGGCATGTGTGGAGAGCTGTTCCGGGGTCCCTTTGGTTGATATACCATTCTAACTTGTAAAAGTGTCACAGGAAGAAAGGGAAGCCTCCATCTCATAGGAGTATTGTAAGCAACAGTTAGGACAAAGTGGTTGCCAAGGCAATGACCTCAAAGAATTCCTGAAGGAAGTAATCTCACCTCACTTCCTTGGTGATGGAACTCTCTGAACTTGGAATCCGGGAAGCCAGGCACCCAGAGCCAGTCTCAGTCCCAGTCCCAGTGGTCGTATTTTTTGGATTTACCAAGAACAGAGTCAGTCTTTCTTGGTACCTACTGAGGTGAGGATGAACAAATGTCAGGAAAGCTCTAAAGAGGGGCCTTTCCTGAGAAAGCAGGTAGTGGCTCACCGCTGGCTAGTGACAACTTCACAGATTTGGCCAAGGAGACCATATGTGACACAGGACAGGCGATTTCATCAGAACATAGTTTGGCCCACCAGTCAGAGGACACTCCCAATAGTCACAGACCTACTTGGGGGAAGGAGCTTCCTTTGTGTGTGTGGGTGTGGGTTTGAGATTTTGTCTCATGTTCTGAGAATAGGTAGGAAAGGCGGTTTGTTTGGTTTGGAGTGAACTGTTTCTGGTAAGTCGTTTGACAAGGCCAGTGTTTCTTTGTCTGTGTATCCCACTGTGTCCGTGGTTTTAGATATTAGAAAAGAGAATGAATCATTGGATGTGTCCTGTCTAGACTCAACTTGCCCAATTTATGAATGGACTGCGGCTTGACTTATGGGTGGACAACTCCAACAATCTTCCTAAGTTCCTGTTTTCTTCCTGAATTCTGCCCAATTTATGAATGGACTGCGGCTTGACTTATGGGTGGACAACTCCAACAATCTTCCTAAGTTCCGGTTTTCTTCCTGAATTCTGGCCACTCTCCAGAATAGGCTCATGGTTTTGTGTCCAAAATATGTACCACCTCCAAGCTCTGTGACATGGCCATGTACTGGATAGCTGAAAGAAATGGGAGCATCTCAGAAAACTCAGATATCAGTTTGACCAGGAAATTCTAAGTGAAGAAACCCTGCTTTGGGCCTTTTGCTCATCAATTGTTCTGTTGCCCTGAATGTCAGGAAGGCCTTTGCCTCAGGCCACACCATTGTAGAGCCTAAAGAAACAGTTTTCAAATGGAAATGAAAGGGCATCACCTGTGGCTCTTTGCTTAATTGCTTTGGAAAGGGATGTGTCTGAATCAGTCTTTTGGCCCTGTGTGAGACTGTGGCTTAGATTCTCAGCACCTGATGGATCTAAAGAAGGATCCCATGTGTGCATCCAAAACCAAAATGGACAAAAGAGCAGTCAGTGTGGATGAAGTCTCTCGCATTCCTCTGTAAGTGTCCTGTTCTCCATCATGTGAGAACAGTGATCATTTGGTTCAAATGTGTTCCTCAAAACCCTGCAGAGGCTAGCCCATAAGTGCTTGGTTTTTCTCAAGACTCCAATTCACATTAAGAATCTAAAACACACAGTCAGTAGGCCTCAAATTGGAGAAGCAGTGCCATATTAATGGCAGGCCTATTTGATCACTCTTGGTTCACTGGAAGGATGTCCTGGCCACCCTGATTTTAGGCAAAAGAGGGGCAAGGGAGGTTATATTGCACACTGTCTTGGGCTGCACCCCTCATGGAAACCTCCAGCCAGAGGTTATGTTGATTGTGTAAATGGAAGAAGATGAGTGCCATGTGGAAGTGTTTTGGATTTAATTGTGGATATTTGTGTGACAGTTGGAAGACATAACAAGGTCTACCTGGGCTTGAACCCTGGTGTGATTCCCCTTATAGACTGAGTTCAGGAACTGATCTCAGAGAAGTATTGCCATGTATTGTGTTGTGATTTAAGAGGCCATGTATGAGAGTCACCCTTGGAAACTGAGATCTAGCCCCAGAGTGGCTTTCCACAGAGCTCTGGGAATTTCAGCCAAGATATCACATGATTTCATTCGAAAGACTTGGCAGCCATAGTTGAGAGTGAAAACACACATGGACCTCATATTGTAGATCTCAATGGGCATGGCTTAATGTGACCTTTTGGCCATTCTTTGGGAAGCCTTGCCTGTGAGGGTTCTCCAGAGCTTTCATTGAAATAATCTTGCTCACCATTTACTGGTTCCTGAATGAATTGAAACCCACAGTGCCTCCAACTTCATCCTTGAAAAATGTCTAAATAAATACCATGAAATTTTTGAAATTCCCATGACCAGGTGGCACTGGAGAACCTTTGGATGTCCTGTTGCTGATCATGGATGTACCAGACAGTGCCTTGCTTGACTGGGTTTCATGAAAATGGTGTAGAACAAAGGTGCCAGAAAGTTGCAGCCTGCTGTGAAGTGGGCCTAGAGCTTTGGTTGGCAGGAGTGTGATAAAACATCTCTGTTGGAGCAATGTGGATCTTCCATTGGCTTCCAAATGGCTTGTGGATTACATGAAGCAGCCAGCAGACCCTTGTAATTAACGGCATCTTGTTATATGAAGAGGATTCAGGGCAATGTTCAGAATCAGGTTGCTATGGACAAGGATGCAATGTGGCAAGCTTTGAGGGATAGAAGCGTGGTTGGTGCGTTCTTCTGCAGACTCTGAACCACCGCACATGGCAGAACTCCCTCCAGCACTGTGTCTCAGTTGAACTCCTTGAATTTCATGAAGCAAATATCAAACTCCCAGTTCAGCAGCAAAAACCCCACAAAAAGTGGAGGAGGACCAAATGGCTTCACAGTCCAACGGGGAGACACTTAGCCCCCAGAGGCCACAGTTTACGTAAAAAGAAGAAAATCAACACTGCTACCTCATGTTCATTGGAAAATAAGATACCATGTCCTCCACGTCACATAGAGGCAGACCCAGCTTTGATGGTCTCACTACAAAGGAAGCCAATTCTCCTGACAACAACATAATTTTCACGTTCCCAAACTCAGAGGCAGTTGCTCTAACAGTTTTTAGGCCAGCAGAGCTCCATGTTTGTGGAGTGTTTACCCTGTCCCTTACTTTTGGAAACTCCTCTACAACCTCCAAGGTTGTGAACTCCTGAGCATTTTCCATTCCAGATATGTATTCACTGATTTTCTATCTATTCTCCTCTAACTGTGTCTTACTTGGGGTGAAGGTAATTTCAAGGCATTGTTCTGGATGAGAGTGGGAGGATATTTGTGCAGCATATATTTGCATACAAATTGGATTCAATTTCCAATTTTCCTTTTGAAATACTGAATCCCTGACACTAACCCATACCTACTAGACTCAGACAACTCATCCTAATATGATAGAGAAAAATAACACAAACCTATAGAAATACAAGCAGGCATGTTCTATAGTTGGACTTGCATTTTGCATTATACAAGGTAGGAGTTATAAATCTGGTCAATGTTTAATAGAAAAAGATCTCCATGTGTTTTTAAAGTTAACAAATATGAGAATTCATGTTTCCCTTTCTCTTTAGCCTATTCACACTTGTATATTTATATGCATATATAGAATCCTACCAGGTATCACACGTACATCTTTGTGAGGTGGCTGACTTGGCAGATACAAATTGTGAGAAGAGATCACTCCTCCTAAACGCTGTTGGAACTGAAAATTCAACCTATAGGGAGCGTCCTAGTAGAACAACATTATACATAAACTCATGTTCAGTAAAATAAACATTTTTGCATCTGTGGATGATATATATTTACTGATGAATTTCGATTGGCATTTATATTGCTAGTTTTTAATGTCTGTGAGTGTTTTGTGTGTGTGTGTGTGTGTGTATACACTCTCCAGATTTTTCAAAATATGAAATATATGTGTCTAATATACACTCTCTAAATTCATTCATGTTCATGTATGTAGATTTTTAATCAACATTTCACAAGATTATTCTCAGAAATATTCATCCACCTGAAATACATATTTGTTTCCTAGTACTGAAAACTAACTTCAGGGAATGATGCATACAAATCCTAATTATTCTACAGTAACTGACCCAGTCTAACATCAATGCAAGTAGATTCCTATGGGACATGATATGTAATTCTTTATTCATTTGTATTCGACACTGGTACATTTTTATTTCTTCAGTTTTTGCACATCATAGGATATACATTTCATCCACAAGTTCACAAATTTATAGGCATTTGTTTCAAATTTAATCACTTTTTGCTTCAGAACACATGTATTGTCAGGGTTTCTTTACTGGTATTTTCATGAGTCTTCTTTCCAAACACATTATTTTCGATTTCCAAAGTCACTTTTGAAGCAAAACTCACACACTCTTCATGATAAACCAAAACACGAATATTACCATTAGATGTATAACTGCTTGGAATGAATGATTGTATATCAATATACAATGTCCTGTAATTTTTCAGATATTAGATCAATTCATTTTTCAAAGTTGAAAAAAGTTATATTATTTATTCACATTAGGGTCTATTCATGCTTTATCTCTATATTCATAGACACAGGGTACACCTCTTTGTACCCCTGATTCTAATTTTACATCTTCAATATATTGCTCGCAGAAATGGTGGAAGACATACTCATGTCACCTGATGTACATATACATTTAATCAAAGTAATATTCTGGACAAAAAAATGTAAAGGTCACATTTATGATTGTACCAAAGCCTAAATGTAAAGTGTACATGGATTACTAAAAACATCCATGTCCAGGTTGCCTAATGCTGTCAATTGTCAATCCTATTGGTGACTACATATTTGTTTCTTCCTAATTTATATATTCAAACTCAACCCTGTTGAAAATGTCTAATCCTATCACTCACTTTATACTTTGCCTGATTTTGTAATGTTTCTATTGATATCTGCTTTTTTACATATTTTCCCAAGTTGATCCTAGTGACTGACACTTCATATGTGCTGACATTTACATTCACTCTATAATCGAATCCCTATTGCTAAAGAACTTTTGGTCCAAATCCTATACTCACTCTTCTTTCTAAACCTACCGACTATCTTCCTAATCCTACCGACTATCCCTTTTTGATTGGATGTTCTCTTCTACATTCAATCATCCAAGGTAAAAGGTCCTATGCCATTGTATATCGAATTATCTGAGACAACTTTGCAGAGCATAATTCAAAGCTAAGTATCCCAATCAAGGGAAAAACCCTTCTGGGCTTCAAATCATACCTAGATTTCTGTTTTCATACTTATATTTCACCAGATCTTAGAGAAGACGGACCATTTCAGGGGAACATAGTATGGCCCACCTGTCAGAGGACAATCTGGATAGTCACAGACCTAATTGGGGGAAGGAGGTGCCTTTGTGGGAGTGGGTATGGGTTTATTGTTTTGTCTCATGTTCTGAGAATAGATGGGAAAGGCGGTTAGTTTGGTTTGGAGTGGACAGTTTCTAGTAAGTCATTTGACAAGGCAAGTGTTTCTATGTCTGTGTATCCCACTGTGTCCGTTGTTGTAGATATTGGAAAAGAGAATGCATTAATGGATGTGTACTGTCTAGTGTAAATCTTCCCATAATTCAACCTGCCCAATATATGAATGGAGTGCAGCTTGTCTTTTTGATGTGCAACACCTGCTATCTTTCTAATTTGCTGTTTTCTTCCTGAATTCTGGCCACTATCCAGAATAGGCTCATGGATTTGTGTCCAAAATATGTACCACCTCCAAACTCTGTGACATGGCCATGTACTGGATAGCTGAAGAGAATGGCGAGCATCTCAGAAAACACAGATATCAGTGTGACCAGGAAAGTCTCAGTGGAGAAACCCTGCTTTGGGCCTTTTGCTTACTTATTGTTGTTTTGCACTGAATGTCAGGAAGTTCTTTGCCTCAATCCACCACTTTGTGAAGCCTGAAGTAAACAGTTTTCAAATGGAAATGAATGTCATCACCTGTGGCTCTTTGCTTAATTGCTTTGGGAAGGGATGTGTCTGAATTAGTCTCTTGGCCATGTTTGTGTCTATGACTTGGATTCTCAGCACCTGATGGATCTAAAGAATGGTCCCATGTGTGCGTCCAAAACCATAATGGCAAAAAAAAAAATCATTCATTATGGATGAAGTCTCTTGCCTTCCTCTGTTAATTTCCTGAACTCCATCAAGTGAGAATAGGGATTCTTTGGGTGAAATGAGTTCTTCAATTCCCTGCAGAGGTGCTTGGGTTTTCTCATAACTCCAAATCACATAAAGAATTGATACCTGAAATCAGTAGGCGTCAAATTGGAGAAACACAGAAGTATTAACGGCAGGCTTATTTGATCACTCCTCGTTCACAGAAACGGTGTCCAGGCCACCCTGACTTTAGGCAAATGAGGGGCAAGCGAGCTGATTTTGGACACTGTCTTGGCTTTTCTCATGACTCCAATTCACATAAAGAATCTAGACCTCACAGTCAGAGAGCCTCAAATTGGATAAGCGGAGCAGTATTAATGGCAGGCCTATTTGATCACTCCTGATTCACAGGAAGGGTGCCCAGGCCACCCTGAAGTTAGGCAAAAGAGGTGCAAGAAGCTTATTTTGGACATTCTCTTGGGCTGCACAACTCATGGAAAACTCCAGGAAGAGGTTATGATTAGTGTCTATATGGAAGAAGAATAGGGCCATGAGGGAGTATTTTGGTTTTAATTGTTTTCATTTGAGTCGCGGTTGGAAGAGTTGTCTGGGTCCACCTGGACTTGAACTCTGGTGTGATTCTCCTTATAGACTGAGTTCTGGAACTGACCTGAGAGAAGTATTGCCATGAATTGTGTTGGGATTTTAGGAGGCCAGGCATGAAGTTGCCATTGGAACCTGAGATCTAGGCACAGGTTGGCTTTCCACAGAACACTGGGAATCTCAGCCAGGATATTACATGCTTTTATTCTGAAAGACTTGGCATGCATTATTGAGATTCAAAACCCACATGGACCTCGCTTTATAGACCTCAATTGGCCTCGCTTCATGTGACTTTTTGGCCACTCTTTGGGTAGCCTTGCCTGTAAGAGTGCTCCAGAGCTTTCCCTGAAATTAGCTTCCTAACCCTTTAATGGTTTCTGAATGAATTGCAAACCACAGTGCCTCCAACTTCATCCATGAAAAATTGCTAGATAATTACCATGAATTTTTTAAAATTCCCATGACCAGATGTCACTGGAGGACCTTTGATGTCCTGTTGATGATCATGAATATACCAGACAGGGCCTTGATTGACTGGGTTTCAGGAAAATGGTGTAGAACAGAGATGCTGGTAAGTAGAAGCCTAGTGAGTAGTGGGCCTAGAGAAGTGTTACGCAAGTGAGTGATAAAACATCTGTGGTGGGGCCATGTGGATCTTCCATTGGCTTCCAAATGGCTTGAGACTGACATGGTGCAGCCATCAGACCCATATACGTAAAGGCATAATTTTATATGGAGAGGTTTTAGGGCAATGTTCAGAATCATGTTGCTATTGTCAAGGGGGCAAGCTACGTGGGATAGAACCCTGGTTGGTGCATTCTCCTGGAGACCCTGCACACCACAGCTGATAGAACTCCCTTCAGCACTGTTTCCCATTTGAACTCGTTGTATTTAATGAAGCAAATACCAAACTCCCAGTGCAGCAGCAAGAAACACCACGATAATTGGAGGATGACCAAGTTGTTTCACAGTCCACACGGGGAGACACTTAGCCCTCAGTGGCCACAGTTTACCTACAAAGAGAGAATTCAGCACTGCTGCCTCATTTTTATTGAAAAATAAATAACCATGTCCTCCAGGTCACATAGATGCAGATCGAGCTTTGATTGTCTCACTACAAATAAAGCTAAAGCTCCTGAAAACAACATATATTTTAAGTGCCCAACCTTAAAGGCAGATTCTCAAAAAGTCTTTAGGCCAGCAGAGCTCCATATTTGTGGAGTGTTTACCCTGTCCCTTACTTTTGGAAACTCCTCTACCGCCTCCAAAGATGTGAAATCTGGAGCATTTTCCATTCCTGATAGGTATTCACAGATTTTCTAACTCTTCTCTTCTAATTGTGTCTTACTTGGGGCGAAGGTAATGTCAAGGCATTGTTCTGGAGGAGAGTGGGAAGATTTTTCCGTAGCATATATTTGCATAAACATTGGATTCAGTTTTCTATTTTCCATTCAAAATACTGAATCCCTGACTCTAACCCATACCCGACCAGACTCTGACTACTAATTCTAATATGATGGAGAAAAATAACCCAAACAGAATCGAAATACAAGCAGTTCAGAGTAGGCCTGGTGTATTGTTGTACTTTTCTTTTGCATGATACAGAGTTGAAGTTATGAATCTAGTCAATTTATTGTTGAAATAGTTGTCCATGTATTTTTAAGGTTAACAAATATGTGAATTCCTGTCTCCCTTTCTCTGTATTCTTATATGCACATATAGATTCCTCCCTGGTACCACACGTACATTCTTGTGAGGTGGCTGACTTGGCAGATACAAATTGTTAGAAGAGATCACTCCTACTAAACTTGTTGGAATTGGATATTCAACCTATGGTTGAGCTTGCTTGTTGAACAGCAGTATACATAAATCCATGTTCAGTAAAATTAATATTTTTAGATCTGTGGATGATATATATTTTATAATGAATTTTGATTGACATATATTTTGCTACTTTTTTGTCTGTGTGTGTGTTTTGTATATATATATTATATATATATATATATATATATATATATATATATATATATATACTCTCCAGATTTTTCAAAATATGAAATATATGTGTCTTATATACACTCCCTAAATTCATTCATGTTTATTATGTGGATTTATAATCAACTATTCACAAGATTATTCTGAGAAATATTCATCCACCTGAAATTTGCCTAATGCTCTCAAATGTCAATCCTAATTGTGACTACATATTCGTTTCTTCCTAAGATTATATATTTAAACTCAACCCTGTTCAAAATATCTAATCCTATCACTCACTTTATACTTTGCCTGATTTTGTAATGTCTCTATTGATATCTGCTTTCCTACATATTTTCCCCAGTTCATCATTGTGACTGACTTTTCACCTGTGCTGACATTTACATTCACTCTCTAATCGAAACCCTATTGCTAAAGAAATTTTTTTCCAATTCCTATACTCACCCTTCTTCATAAAAGTACTGACTATCTTCCTAATGCTACAGACTATCGTTTTTGACTGAATGTTCTCTTCTACATTCAATCATCCAAGTAAATGTGGGGCGAGCTTCAGAGGAGGAGACCACCAACAGACTATCTCTTGCAACATCAAAGGGTTTTTTGGGTGTCCAGCATGCTGGGGCTCAGAGATCACTTGAATAGAGCAGATAGCCCTGAGAATAGCTTAAATAGAGCTTATATACTTTCCCTGGAGAGGGCAGGGAGGGAATTTTATTGATGGGTCAGGGTGAGTGGGTGGTTTGCATTCAACTGGGTGAGGGAGTACATTCTGCAGTTGGGCAGTTGGGGACAGAACATTCTGGGAACAAGATTTGCAAGCATTTCTCAAGATTTCAATAGTGTTTTGTTAAGCATACAGAAAAACAAGAAGTGACAAGTACATATTTTATTAACCTTTAATTCCCCACTTCTTCTTCTGGCTACTTTTAATCATAAAAATGATCATTGGAGGGTGTCACATTCTATGTCTGCTAGTGGGGTATTACCATAAGTTTAACTCGTCCAATTTGAGCCTGGAGAAAAGAAATTACACGGTTGAGCAAACAGGATTTTATAGTTAGCAATAATATGAGGATTATTATTGGACCGGCCAGGGTTGATAAAAACGTAGTTAACCAGGAGGAGTGTGTGAACCAAGACTCAAGCCACCCTTTTTGGGCCTCTCTCTCTTGTTGATGCTCTTCAAGGTGTCTTTTAAATTTACTCATAGATTTTATTACAACTCCAGTATGGTCAGCATAAAAACAACATGCTTCCCTCAATGCAGCACAAAGGCCCCCTTCTCTAATGAAGAGGAGGTCCAACCCTCAACTGTTCTTTAAAACAACTTCAGAGAGAAAGGTTAAAGATTCATGCAAAGCTCTGATGGAGGTTTCTAATATCTTAGTTTTGCTCTATTGCTTCTTCTAATTGGGTCATTTGTTGTGTCCCATGGACAATGGCAGTGGTTCCTGTGCCCACCCGTGCAGCAACTCCTATTCCTAATAGGATGGCTAAAGTGAGGGATACAAGTTCCCAGTGGAACCGGTTGTATGCCCCCCCTATTTGATCTTCAAACGAACCTGCGTCATGATAGAGCTTTCTGGGAAACATCTGCAACATTTCAAAATAATCACATCTGTTGACCATTTCATGAAAACATAAACAATGTTTAAGTATATAGAATTATGCTGTTGTAGGGACAGACAAGGCAAGGCACCTAAGATAGCACTGAAGACAGGGAAACAGTCCTATATTGTTGCAACTGGATTCAGAGGGCATTCCTTCTGTTGTAATCAATTAATCCCCTGAAACTCAAGTTTAGGTAGTTTCAGAATTGTGTACCCAACATATAAGGGATGGGGCTCAGAAGTTAACAGTCTGCAGAAGTTCAAAAAAGCAGTATATGTTTCTGATTTTTCCTCTGTTCTGGGCAAGTTAAATTTTCAAGGACACCTGGGAGGAGGAGAGCTTTTTATTCCCTTTCTTATTTTCCCCCTGCCAGCTGTTACAACGGAGCCCAGTTGGTAATTTCTTTATCTTAGAAATGTGGCCATTTCTGTGAAGCCCCAGCTGAAGGCCAGAGGACTTGTTCACATATTTTGTGAAAAACTAGTTAGGGGTTGTCTAGCTTAGAAGTACTGAGTTTTTTAGCCAGTGGCCAAGTATAACAGGGCAATACAAAAATAGAAAGTTTATCTACATTGAACTCTTTATAGAAACTCTATGCTGAAAGTTCTAAAGTCAGCCATGTGAAGACTTCTGGAGAAGGACATTTAAGACTTTTCTGTGGGCCTGGTACAGAGGGGGAATACGGGGAAGGTGGGGCTGAGAGAAGCTCCGAGGATCTGAGAATGAGGAAAAAGAGAGATGTAAAAGAATAATTGGAAAGGTGTTTGGGAATTTCCTAGCAAAAAACTTGAGCAGTAGAACAGGTAGAGCAGAGCAGAAAACGGGAGTGAGTATCCCAAAATCCTGTGAGGGACTTTAAATTTTAGTAACCTGTTTTCAGTGATGACAAAGCAACTTTAATGGCCATTTATATTACATCTTGGATAAGGGTCTGAGAGCTCTCCTCAGCTCGTTTGAGCTTTGGGTTAGCTGGAAAGAGGACCTGGTGGGACCCGGTGTGGGCACTGACAGGAAGAGAGAGGAGTGAGTGGGTGGAGGGGTACCTCAGTACCTGCTACCTCACAAGCGGGCAATTGTCTGAGAACTGGTGGAGGTTTGGGATTCTGATCTAGTATTGGAGGGGAGAAATCACGTTGCTGAGGTGGGAGTGACAGCAGAGAGTCTGGAGCAGAAGGCTGAGGATAAAAATCTATTGGAGAAGCATAGTTCAGGATGTGAGTGAAGGAGGGAAAGGGCTTCCACATAGGGGAATCTCCTTTCACCCTTTTGAGCACTTGCAGAAGTTAAAAAGGTAATGCAAAATTTGAGGATCTAGAGACCCCTCTGGGGGCCATCCTTTTTCTGTTGTCTACTTGGTAATATGGCCAATGCTGTGTACTGAATTTGATGAAGTATTGGGGTTCCATCAGGCAGCCTCTGTATGCTCACATCTCCATGACATACAGAAGAAGTCGGTTTTTCCCCCACACAGCCGTTACTGTTTGTGGCTTTGATAGTTTCCCGGTCAAACAAGTAATCTAGGCTAGCCAACCTGCATCTGGCTCTCGTGTCCCTACATCCATAATGTTTGTTTCCATTATCTATGGTACAGAAGGGATTTAATGGTATTTTAGTGGGATTTTCTTCATCAGGAATATCCCAATAGAAAAAACCTATGGCCAGGTGACAAATGTCTGGGTGGAGAGATGGCCACCAGGTCCCTAAGGGGGATGTATGTGAGATAGATTATACACTTTTCCAGTAGGATTTGTGATCAGCCTTCGCTGCTTAAAAGGCTGATGAGGGTTAGGACTACTTGTGGCCAAGGGGAGAGTATATAACCTTATCCACATGGCGAATACACAATTTGTAACTGTTACCAGTCTTTTCCAGTTTCCAGAAAGATTCTGGACAAGGAGCAGGCTTGAGATGAGAGGCATGGGTCCAAGAAGTGATTCTGTATACCTTTACCACTGTAGGTGTTATAAGTAGCACCTGGTATGGTCCTTTCCAGCTGGGTTCCAGGGATGACACCTGATGTCATCTTACATACATGAAGTCTCTTATTTGATATGGATGTGGAATCCCCTGGTACACAGTTTGTTACGCAGTGGGCAGCTATTTTCACAGGTATCACTGAGTTCTTTCAAGAGCTTTAAGTCTGTCAAGCAAGAGGGTGTGGAAAGGATCCTTAGGTCTTACAGTTGGGCTTAGGACCCTTACTGGACGAGGGCCACCATAGAGAATTTCTCAGGGGGAAGGTTACTCAAAGAAACAGAAGGATTTTTTCTTGCATGAAACATTGCATAAGTCAGGAGCACAGTCCAATCTTTTATGCTGGTCTCTAAGCTTAATTTCGTTAAGGTCTCTTCAATGGTTCTATTCATTCTTTCTACTTGTCCTGAACTCTGGGGTCTATAAGCACAATATAACTTCCAATTAATCCCCAGGTTCCTGGCTAACCCCTGACTTACCTGGGCCATGAACATCGGTCCATTATCAGATCCTATTACCAGCTTAGCTTCCTCCAATGGTAGAGAGGCTTAGTCAGCAGCAGGGGAATCACTTAGAGTGTGTTGTTGTGTTAGGGGACGAGGGCAGGGGATAAGGAGAGGAGGAAGAGTCCAGTAGAGTCAAATCTTGTGACTCAGGGAAAACAGAGGGTGGAGGAGGAGGAAGAGGTGAGGGTTTGAGAGATCACGTGGGAAGGAGTATGAGCAGAGGCATGGGCAAGGAAAGGCTTCACCCATGGAGGAGGAGATTTGCAGAGGTCCTGCAAAGTTAAGATATATGGCTGTTGATCAGGATGGCTATGTGGCCCTGGCTGAAAGACAATATCTCTGACTTTTTAAATTAGTGGGAAGTAGAAAGATCTTTCTTGGGGCCATACGACTCCAAAGATGGGCCATTCTGAGGCACAGAGAGTCTGCCAGGTCCAGCGTTTTACTAAAAAAAGAAAGATTCTGAGCCCTTAAGCGGACTTTGGTTCAGTGATCAAGGGTCAGGGACAGAGGCATTGAAGTGCTCTGTCCCATAATGAAAGGTACACAAACAGTAAAAGCAAAGACACATGACACAGATAAGACAAGACCATAAAGACAGGCAATGGACATCCAACACTGAGACCAGGAATGCGTAGCCGGCAAAACCCGATAGGATGGCAATACCGAATCTAAAAGAAAATATCACTGAGTCGATGAAGCAATTGTTCCTTGATTCTCCGAGTCCTCTGCGGGGTCCCCCAGGGAGGTGCCCTATGTCTCTGTGACACGTCTCTCAGCGACCGTCGGAGAGACCCCAGGCTCTTCATCGCCAGCAATTTTGCCAAGCCCTAACATGACACATGAAACCAGAAAGAGGCGCCTTACTTGCTCCGAGAGGAGCCCGTTGGGGTCTCTCATCCGCCACTGCCGGAACTCGGTGGAACCTCAATATGTAAAGGTCAGGTGAGTGTTGGAGGAAGAGACTACCAAGAGACTGTCTCATGCAACAGCAAAGGGTTATTTTGGGTCCAGCTTGCTGGGGCTCACAGCTAACTTAAATAGATCAGAGAGCTCTGAGAACAGCTTATGCAGAGCTTACATACATTCCTTGGAGAGGGAAGGGAGGGAAGTTTACTGATGTGTAAGGGTGAGTGGGCGGTTCGTGTGACACCCAGTGAGGCAGTACATTCTGCAGTTTGGCAGTTGGGAACAGTACATTCTAGAACAAGATTAGCAAACATTTCTCAAGATTTCAACAGTGTTTTGTTAAGCATACAGAAAAACAGGAAATAGCAAGTACCTATTTTATTAACCTTTCACTACCGACTATCCCTTTTTGACTGGATGTTCCTTCTACATTAATTCATGCAAAGTACAAGGTCCTATGCCATTGTATATCGATTTATCTGAGACATCTCTGCAGAACGTAATTCAAAGCTGCGTATCCCAATCAAGGGCCCAATGCCCTTCTGGCCTTCAAATCATACTTAGATTTCTTTTTTCATACATATATTACACCTATATATTCTTATACACATAGCAGGTTCCCAATACCATTATTCATCCAGCACAATGATTTCTAACCCAAATCAAACATGTTTTTAACCATAATCATACACTATTCCCTCAATCTAACTTTATAGAAGAGCAGGGAAAGAGTTGATTTTACAATACAGAAATGTAGGGAAACTTCCACATGCTGATAACCTCAAAGGCCCATGCAGAAATGATCCCTGGAGAAGATGTAGGCAGCTATGAAGGACCTGAGAGACCAAAAGTCATCTTCCATGGCAAACAACCTGGTCAGGATAAAAGGTTGTGTCTGAATCAGATTCTCTTCTTAATGTAGAGAACATGGACCAAAACAGGCCTGTGTGGAGATCTATTCCTGGGTGCCTATGGTTGATATACCATTCTAACTTGTGAAAGTGTCACAGGAAGTAGGGGCAGCCTCAATCTCATGGGACCCTTGGAAGTAACAGTTAAGACAAAGTGGTTGCCAAGACAGGGACCTCATTCAGTTCAGGAAGGAAGTGACCTCACCTCACTTCCATGGTGATGGAACTCTCTGAACTTTGGATCCAGGAAGCCAGGCACCCAGAGCCAGTCCCAGTCCCAGTCCCTATGGTCTCACTTGTTTGGATTTACTAAATGCAGTCAGTCTTTCTTGGTACCTTCAGACCTGAGAAGGCCAAATGCCAGGAAAGCTCGGAAGCGGGGCTTTTCTTGAGAAAGTCGTTAGTGGCTCACCGTTGGCTCCTGAGAAGTTCACAGAGTTTGCCAAGGAGACCAGATCTGAGACAGGACAGGCTATTTTGGGGGAACGTATTATGGCCTACAAGTCAGAGGACACTCCGGATAGTCAAAGACCTACTTAGGGGAAGGAGGTGCCTTTGTAGGTGTGGTTGTGGGTTTGTGGTTTTGTCTCATTTTCTGAGAATAGGTAGGACAGTCGGTTTGTTTCATTTGAAGTGGACTGTTTCTAGTAAGTCTTTTCACAGGGCGAGTGTTTCTATGTCTGTGTATTCCACTGTTTCCGTGGTTGTAGACATTAGAAAAGAGAATTCATCAATGGATGTGTCGTGTCTAGTAGAAAGCTTCTCAGCATTCATATTGCCCCGTTTGTGAATGGACTGTAGCTTGCCTTATCGATGAGCAACACCTGCTACCTTCCTAAGTTTCTATTTTCGTCCTGAATTCCGGCCAATCTCAAGAATAGGCCCATGGTTTTGTGTCCAAGATATGTACCACCTCCAAGCTCTGTGACATGGCCATGTACTGGATAGCTGTAGGTGATGGCGAGCATCTCAGAAAACTGAGATATCAGTGTGACGAGGAAAGTCTCAGAGGAGAAACCCTGCTTTGGGCCTTTTGCTTACCTATTGTTCTGTTGCCCTGAATGTCAGGAAGTTCTTTGCATCTGGCCACCCCTTTGTGAAGCCTGAAGAAAACAGTTTTCAAATGGAAATGATTGGGCATACCTGTGGCTCTTTTCTTAAGTGCTTTGAAAAGGGATGTGACTGAATCAGCCCCCTGGCCCTGTGTGTGGCTGAGGCTTAGATTCTCAGCACCTGATGGATCTAAAGAAAGTTCCCATGTTTGCATCCAAAGGAAAAATGGCAGAAAGAGCAGCCATTGGGATGAAGTCTCTCAACTTCCTCTGTAAGGTTCCTGAACTCCATCAAGTGAAAATAGGGATCCTTTGGGTCAAATGAGTTCTTCAAAACCTGCAGAGGCTAGCCCATAGGTGCTTGGTTATTTCTTGACTAAAATTCACATAAAGAATCTAAACCAAACAGTCAGTAGGCCTCAAATTGGAGAATTGGAGCGGTATTAATGGCAGGCCTATTTGATCACTCCTGGTTCACAGGATGGGTGTCCAGGCCACCTTTACTATAGGCAAATGTGGGTCAAAGGAGCTTATTTTGAACACTGTCTTGGTCTGCTCCCCTCATGGAAACCTCCAGCAAAATTATGATGAGTGTCAATATGAAAGAAGATGAGGGCCATATGGGAGTGTTCTTGTTTTAATTGTGGTAATTTGTGTGGTAGTTGGAAAAGATGACTGGGATCACCTGGGCTTGAACTCTGGTGTGATTCCCCTTAAAGAATGAGTTCTGGATCTGACCTCAGAGAAGTATTGTCGTGAGTTCTCTTGGGATTTTACTAGGCCACACGTGAGAATCGCCTTTGGAAACTGAGATCTAGGCCCAGGATGGCTTTCCACAGAGCTCGGGGATTCTGAGCCAGGATATCACATGATTTAATTCTTAAAGACTTGGCAGCCCTAGTTGAGAGTCCAAACACATATGGACCTCACATTGTACACCTCAATGTGTCTGGATTCATGTGACCTTTTGGCCAGTCTTTTGGAAGGCTTTTCTGTGAGTGTTCTCCAGAGCTTTCATTGAAATGAGCTTCCTCACCATTTAATGGTTCCTGAATTAATTGAAACCCACAGTGCCTCTAACTTCATTTTTGAAAAATGACTAGATTAATACCATAAAATTTTTGAAATTCCCATGACCAGGTGGCACTGGATAAACTTTGGATTTCCTGTTGCTGATCATGAGTGTACCAAAGAGTGCCTTGATTGACTGGTTTTCGTGAAAATGGTGTAGAACAGAGATGCCAGTAATTTGGAGCCTAATGAGTAGTGGGCGTAGAGAAGTGGACTGTAGGTGTGTAAATAAATATTTTTGGTAGGACCACCTGGATCTTCCATTGGCTTCGAAAGACTTGCGACTGACATGGTGCAGGCAGGAGACCTTTATATGTAAAGGCATCTTGTCATATGGAGAGGTTTCAGGGCAATGTTCAGAATCAGGTTGCTATAGTCAAGGGGAAAGCTATGTAGGATAGAAGCCTGGTTCGTACATTCTCTTGCGTCCCTGAGCAACCACACATGACAGAACTCCCTCCAGCATTTTGTCCCAGTTGAACTCCTTGTATTTCGTGAAGCAAATACCAAACTCCCAGTGCAGCAGTAAGAAATACCCTGGAAAGTGGAGGATCACCAAATGGCTTCACAGTCCACACGTAAAGACACTTAGCTCCCAGTGGCCACAGTTTACCTACAAAGAGAGAATTCAGAACTGCTCCCTCATGTTCATTAGAAAATAAGGACCATGTGCTCCAGGTCATAGAGATGCAGACCCAGATTTCATGGTGTCACTACAAACGAAGCTAAATCTCCTAACAATTACATATATTTCTTGTTCCCAAGCTCAGAGGAAGTTTCTCAAGAAGTCTCAAGGCCAGCACAGCTCCATGTTTCTGGATTGTTTACCCTCTCCCTTACTTTTGGAAACTGTTCTACCACCTCCAGTGTTGTGAACTCCTGAGCATTTTCCATTCCACATATATATTCAGATTTTCTAACTCCTCTCCTCTAATTGTGTCTTACTTTTAGCGATGGTTATGTCAAAGCATTGTTCTGGATGAGAGAGGGAAGATTTTTGTGTATCACATTTTTGCATACACATTAGATTCATTTTCCTTTTTTCCATTTGAAATACTGAATCCCTGACACTAACCCATACCCTACTAGACTCTGACTACTAATCCTAATATCATGGAGAGAAAGAAACCTAACCGAATAGAAATACAGGCCTTTCATAGGAAGCATGGTGTATACTTCTATTTGCCTTCTGCATTATCAAGAGTATGTGTTTTAAATCTAGTCAACTTTTCATTGTAATATTTCTCCATGATTTTTTAAAATTATCACATATATAAATTCCTGTCTCCCTTTCTCTGTATCCTATTCAGCACATGTATTTTTTTATACATATATATATATATAATATCCTACCTGGTATCACACGGACATTCTTGTGAGCTCCCTGATTTTGGAATATAAAATTGTGAGAACAGATGACTCTCCCTAAATAATGATGGGACTGAAAATTCAACCTATGGGTGAGCTTCCTAGTGAAAAACACTATACATAAATCCATGTTCAGTAAAATGAATATTTTTGGATATGTGGATGAATTATATTTCATGATGAATTTCAATTGGCATATATATTGCTAAATATTAATGTGTGTGTGTGTGTGTGTGTGTGTGTATGTATTTTTTTTTAAATCTGGAAAAAAAAATATATATGTGTATATATATACATATATATATATATATATATATATATATATATATATATATATATGTATATATATTCTCCAGATTTTTAAAAAATATGAAAAATATGTGTCTTATTATACACTCCCTAAATTCATTTATATTCATGTATGTGGGTTCAAAATCCAATTTTTACAAGATTATTTTCAGCAATATTTATACACCTGTAATACATATTGGTTTCCTACTACTGAATACTAAGTTCAGTAGGTGGTGCATACAAATCCTAATATTTCTACCGTACCTGACCCAGTTTAACATCAATGCAAGTAGATTGCTATGGGACATGATGTGTATTTTGAAGTTCATTTTTACTCAACACTGGTACATTACTATTTTTTCAGTATATGGACATCATAGGATATATTTTTTCACCCACAACTTCACAAAATTATAGGCATTTGGTTCACTCTCATTTACTTACTACTTCAGAACACATGTATTCCTCCATGTTTCTTTACTGGTCTTTTCACTAGACTTCTTTCTAAACACATTATTTTTGATTCCATAATCATTTTTGAAGCAATACTCACTCTTCACGATAAACCGTAACCCTAATATTACCATTACATATATAACTGGTTGGAATGATTGTATATATATCAATATAAGATTTCCAATATATTTTCGGATGCAAACTCAATCTATTATTTAAAGTTGGAACCAGTTATATACTTTATTCACAATCTGGTCTATTCATGCAACATCTCAATAATGATCAACACAAGGTACACCTATTTGTATCACCAGTACTAATTTATAAGTTTCCAGAATATTACTCCCCATAATGGTGGAAGAAATACTCATGTCACCTTATCTACATATAAATTTTATCACGGTAGTATTCTGGACACAAAATGCAAAGGTCACACATATGATTGTACCAAAGCCTAAATGGAAAGTGACCATGGATTACTAAAAACATCCATGTCCAGGGTGCCTAATGCTCTCAAATGTCAATCCTATTGATTACTACATATTTGTTTTTTCCTAAGATTATATATTCAACCTCAAGCCTGTTGAAAATGTCTAATCCTATCACTCACTTTATACTTTGCCTGATTTCCTAATCTTTCTATTCATATCTGCTTTCCTACATATTTTTCCCTGTTCATCATTGTGACTTTCTCTTCAGATGTGCTGACATTTACATTCACTCTCTAACTGAAACCCTATTGCTAAAGAACTTTTGGTCCAACTCCTAGTCTCACTCTTCTTCCTAAACCTACTGACTATCTTCCTAATCCTACAGACTATCCCTTTTTGACTGGATGTTCTCTTCTACATTCAATCATCCGAGGTACACGGTCCTATGCCATTGTATATCGATTTATCTGAGACCTCGGTGCAGAACATAATTCAAGCTCAGTATACCAATCAAGGTTCTGTTGCTCTGAATGTCAGGAAGGTCTTTGCCTCAGGCCACCCCTTTGTGAAGCCTGAAGAAAAAAATTTCAAATGGAAATAAATGGGCATCACCTGTGGCTCTTTGCTTAATTGCTTTGGAAAGGGATTTGTCTGAATCTGCCTCTTGGCCCTGTGTGAGGCTGTGGCTTCGATTCTCAGCACCTGATGGATCTAAAGAAAGATCCCATGTGTGCATTCAAAACCAAAATGGCAAAAAGAGCAGTCATTGTGGATGAAGATTCTTGCCTTTCTCTGTTAGGTTCATGACCCCCTTCAAGTGAGAATAGGGATCCTCTTTGTCAAATGAATTCTTGAATGCTCTGCAGATGTGCTTGGGTTTTCTCATGACTCCAAATCACATAAAAAATCTATACCTGGCATTCAGTAAGCCTCAAATTATAGAAACAAAGCGGAATTCATGGCAGGCCTTTTTGATCACTCCTGGTTCACAGGAAGGGTGTCCAGGCCACCCTGACTTTAGGGAAATTAGAGGCAAGGGAGCTTATTCTGAAAACTGTCTTTAGTTGCAACCCTCATGGAAACTTCCATCCAGAACTTTTGATGAGAGTCTTTATGGACGAAGATGAGGGCCATGTGGTAGTTTTTTTGTTTTAATTGTGGTCTTTTGTGTGGGGGTTGGAAGACATGACTTGGTCCACCTGGGCTTGAACTCTGGTGTGATTCCCCTTAGAGCCTGAGTTCTGGAACGTACCTCATAGAAGTATTGATATGAATTGTGTTGGTTTTTAGGAGGCCACGCATGATTGTCACCCTTTCAAACTGAGATCTAGGCCCAAGGTGGCTTTCCACAGTGCAATGGGAATCTCAGCCAGGAAATCACATGATTTTATTCTGAAAGACTTCACAGCCATTGTTGGCCCTCGGAAGCAAGAAGGAGTGGCCATACTCATATCGAATAAAATCAACTTAAAACCTAAGTTAATCAAAAGTGATAAAGAAGGACACTATATACTGTTAAGAGGCAACCTTCACCAACAAGACATAACAATTATCAATTTGTATGCACCAAACAATGGTGGTGCCAAGTCATAAAACAAACTCTCCTCAAGTTCAAGAGTCATATAGGCTATAGCACAATAATTACGGGTGACTTCAGCACACAACCCTCGCCATTGGACAGATCCTCTAGAGAAAATCTGAATTAAGAAACTATAGAACTCAATAGCACAATCAATAACCTAGACTTAACCAACATATATAGAATATATCAAACATCATAAAGTGGATACATGTTCTTCTCAGCAGCACATTGGTCCTACTCAAATATAGACCATATATTATGCCATATGGAAACTCTTAGTAAATATAAAAGTATGGAGATAATACCATGCACCATATCTGATCATAATGGAATGAAACTTGAAATTAATGATTGAAGAAGGAAGGAAAAATTCTACATCACATGGAAAATGAACAATATGTTACTGAATAATCAATGGGTTACAGAAGACATAAAGGAGGAGATAAAAAATCTCTTAGATACAAATGACAATACAGACACAACATACCGGATTCTGTGGGAAACAATGAAAGCAGTTTTAAGAGGGAAATTCATTTCTTGGAATTCTTTCCTCAAAAAAAGAAAAAAACAACAAATAAATGATCTCACACTACATCTCAAAAACCTAGAAAAAAAAAGAGCAAAACAACAAATGTAGTAGAAGACAAGAAATAATTAAAATTAGAGGAGAAATCAACAAAATTGAAACAAAAAAATTGAACAAATAAAAGTTGGTTCTTTGAAAATAAATTAAATCGACAGGCCCTTAGCCATGCTAATGAAGAGAAGCAGAGAGAGAACTCAAATTACTAACATATGGGATAAAAAAGGCAATATCACAACAGACACTACAGAAATACAGAAGATAATTCGAAAGTATTTTGAAACCCTATATTCCAATAAAACAGAAGATAATGAAGATATCGATAAATTTCTTATGTCATATGATCTGCCCAGATTGAGTCCGGAAGACACACAAAATTTAAATAGACCAATAACAAAGGAAGAAATAGAAGAAACCTTCAAAAGACTACCTACCAAAAAAAACCCTGGACCAGATGGTTATACAGCAGAGTTCTACAAAACGTTCAAAGATGAATTAATACCAATACTTTTCAAGCTATTTCAAAAAATAGAAAAAGAAGGAGTTCTTCCAAATTCATTTTATGAGGCCAACATCACCCTGATCCCAAAACCAGACAAAGACACTTCAAAGAAAGAAAACTACAGACCAATATCTCTAATAAACTTGGATGCAAAAATTCTCAATAAAATCCTGGCAAATCAAATACAAAAGCACATAAAAAAATTGTGCATCATGATCAAGAGGGATTCATCCCAGGGATGCAAGGCTGGTTCAATATATGGAAATCAATAAATACTATTCACCACATCAATAGACTTAAAGAGAAGAACCATATGATCATCTCGATAGATGCAGAAAAAGCATTCTACAAAGTACAGCATCCCTTTATGTTTAAAACTCTATAAAAACTAGGAATAACAGGAACTTACCTCAACATTGTAAAAGCTATATATGCTAAACCTCAGTCTAGCATCATCGTAAATGGAGAAAAACTGAAGGCATTCCCTTTAAAATCTGGAACAAGACAGGGATGCCATCTATCACCACCTCTATTCGATTTAGTTCTTGAAATACTAGCCAGAGCAATTAGACAGACAAAAGAAATTAAAGACTTAAAAATAGGAAAAGAAGAACTTAAATTATCGCTATTTTTGGATGACATGATAATATATTTAACAGACCCAAAAGGGTCTACAAAGAAACTGCTAGAGTTAGTAAATGAATTCAGCAAAGTGGCAGGATATAAAATCAACACGCATAAATCTAAGGCATTCCTGTATATCAGCAACAAAACTTCTGAAATTTAAATGAGGAAAACCACTCCTTTTACAGTATACTCAAAGAGAATAAAAAACTTGGGAATCAACCTAACCAAAGAGGTGAAAGATTTATGCAATGAAATCTACAGAACCCTAAAGAGAGAGATAGAAGAAGATGTTAGAGGATGGAAAAGAATGCCCTGTACATGGATACGCAGAAATAACATTATCAAAATGGCGATATTACCCAAAGTTCTCTACAGGTTTAATGCGATGCCAATCAAAAACCCAATGGCATTTCTTGTAGAAATAGATAAAGTAATCATGAATTTCATATGGAAAAACAAAAGACCCAGAATAGCGAAAGCAATTCTAAGCAGGAAGTGTGAATCCAGAGTTCAAACTGTACTACAAAGCAATAGTAACAAAAACAGTGTGGTACTGGTATCAAAACAGGCAGATGGACCAATGGTACAGAATAGAGGACACAGAGACAAATCCACAAAATTACAACTTTCTTATATTTGAAAAAGGGCCTAAAAGCATGCAATGGAAGAAGGATAGCATATTCAACAAATGGTGCAGGGACAACTGGAAATTCATATGCAACAAAATGAAATGGAATCCGTTTCTCTCACAATGCACAAAAGTTAACTCAAAATGAATCAAGGAGCCAGATATAAAATCAGAGACACTGCGTCTGATAGAAGAAAAAGTTGGCTACGATGTACATACTGTGGGGTTGGGCTCCAAATTCCTTAATAGGAAACCCATAGCCCAAGAGTTAATAAAAAGAATAAACAAATGGGACTTACTTAATCTAAAGAGATCTTTCTCAGCAAGAGAAAAAATAAGAGAGGTAAATAGAGAGCCTACATCCTGGGAACAAATTTTTACCCCTTACACTTCAGATAGAGCCCTAATATCTAGAATATACAAAGAACTCAAAAAATTAAACAATGAGATAACAAATAACCCAATCAACAAATGGGCCAAGGATCTTAACAGACACTTCACAGAGGAGGACATACAATCAATCAACAATTACATGAAAAAATGCTCACCATCTCTAGCAGTCAGAGAAATGCAATCAAAACCACCCTAAGATACCATCTCACTCCAGTAAGATTGGCAGCCATTATGACGTCGAACAACAATAAGTGTTGGTGAGGATGTGGGGTAAAGGGTACACTTGTACACTGCTTGTGGGACTGCAAATTGGTGAGTACAATATGGAAAGCAGTATGGAGATTCCTGGGAAAGCTGGGAATGGAACCACCATTTGACCGAGATATCGCCCTTCTCAGACTCTTCCCTGAGGATGTTAATAGAGAGCAGTATAAGGATACTGCCACATCGATGATCATAGCGGCACAATTCACAATAGCTAGACTTTGGAACCAACCTAGATGCCCTTCAATAGACGAATGGATAATAAAAATGTGGCATCTATACACAATGGAGTATTACACAGC